>NC_141146.1:138353140-138530857 GCF_053477565.2 Lygodium microphyllum
AAAGGAAAGAGAACTTAAAATGGGTAATGCCACGTGGTGTGCAGGGAGCCCCTCCTGCCCTACCTATTTAGGCCACCACGTGGCACAAAATCCTTCTAATATTTTTAAAAATAATTTCTTTCCCTTGCATGTGTCCCTCCTTTTCCCTTTCTTTCTACGATGCCTATTTTTTTAATTTTTTTTTTCATAATTGATTTTCCTCTTTTTTACTACGCATGATTTTTTAAATAAATACTTTTTTCATTACCTCTTGCCCATTGACATGCACAGACTCAACCATGAACTAACATATCTACTAACACCCTCTTTCAGATCAATAGGTGATCTGATACAATAGAATATACAATGATAATGGCCCATCATAGTACAAACAACAAGGACCACTAGAGTAGAACCATGGATACCCAAGTAGTGGGTACGCACCAAGGTGCGTCAGAGAGAATCTTATGTGGATGTCGATCGTCTCAGCTCCTGAAAATAGAGAAGAATCATACCAACTCTCAATATTTGTCACAATGTCTCCAAAAGAGCAGACTGTCTAAAATGCCTCTGAATATATGCGACCATGGATTCTTTGCCTTTGGCCACGCCACAGCTCCGTAGGTCCAGGTTGGGGAAAGCCAATCTATGCCAATATGGGGTGAAGCCAAACCACCTCCATAGCTGTAGAAAATAATCCACGATACTTTGTCTCTGTAGAAAAAAGGGCCACAATAGGTTGCTTCTTATTGCTCCACGAGATAGCTCCTGATCCAAGCAAGAAGGCGTAACCTGCAGTGGATTGTCTCGAATCCACATCACCTGCCCAGTTAGAATCACTCCAATGAGAAAGGGCAACCCTCTCTCCATACATGATTCTGTAGGATCAAGTCCCCTATAAATCACGAAGAATGCGCAAAGCCGCTCTCCAATGCCCTTGAGTGGGAGTCTTTATGAAAGAAGATAACAAAGCCACCACAAAAGAAATATCCGACCGAGTATGGATAAACTAGATGAGAGAGCCAACAAGACACCTGTAATGGGTGGCATTTATAGGGGGATCTCATGTTGCCAAATGCTTGGACCCTAGGTCCATGGGACATGAAATAGGCCAATACTTAGCCATATCAAACTCCAAGAGTAACTCAGAGATATACATGTGCTGGGAAATAAAAATGCCCTTTGGCGTTTGATAGATCTCCAATCTAAGGAAGAAGTGTAGGATCCCAAGATCCGTCATGTCAAACTTCTATCTCAAAATCTGTGGAGTTCGATCAACCTCTTGAGAGCATAGGTCCTAGTGATGATAAGATTATCCACATATAATATGATCAAGACACGCTTGTCACCCTCAACCTTGTAGTATAGGTTGGGATCATGAGTTGATTGATGGAAGCCACTTTGTAGAAAGAATCGATCAATCCTCTTGTACCAAGCTTTAGGAGCTTGCTTTAGGCCATATAGGGCCTTTCGCAATTTGTAGACATGGTCCTTCTTTCCCTACACAAGAAAACCTGGAGGTTGTGAAACATAAATCTCCTCTTCAAGGATATTCAAGAAGGGAGACTTGATGTCCATTTGATAAATAGTTTAGTAGTGGTGGGCTGTAAGAGCCAAGATAGCTCAAATAGTAGACATCCGAGCCGTAGGTGCAAAAGTCTTAAAATAGTTCAAACTTGCCCTCTGAGCAAAACCCTTGGCAACAAGCCTAGCTTTGTGCTTGTCTAGGGAACCATTGGCAAGGTACTTGGTCTTATAGACCCACTTCACACCGATCACCTTCCGCTTCCATGGATGCGGAACTAATTCCCAGGTCTGATTTCACTCGATAGATTGAGCTCCTCCTGCATAGCCTGATGCCAAATATCTTGTGCAAGAGCCTCCTCAACTGTAGTAGGCTCTTTGTCATGAAGAATCTGCGACATAAGAGCATAGTTTACACCTAGTGAACCATCCCGTTGGGCCTGTAAGCTAGCTAATCTACGCGGACATGTAGAAGAAGCAAAAAAGTGAAAAATTCCCGAACCTTGTATGAGCCGCCTGTACCAAAGAGCAATCCGAATAGGCTCATCTTGTTGCAAGGGAGACTAAGTAGCCTTCAGTACCTACAATACATTTATTTGTGTAAGGGACTCCCTCTCACTAAGGGAAGCTAAATCCTCATTTGAAGAAGGTTCACCCTTTGACGGTTGGACACTCCTAGAAGACTCCTGAGGGGAGGTTGAAGGGCTGGAAGTACAAGTAGTCGCATTCGTCAAAGGTAATAGGGAAGCCCTTGTAGAAGGTGGAGAAGGAGGAGAGGGAAGAGCTGAAGGCGAAGAAGGGATGCTAAGAGGCAATCGCGAAGGTAGGAGAAAAACTGAGGGTGGAGGAGAGTTAGTTGATGATAAAGAATCACTTGCAATAGAACCATTAATAGGATTCTCGGAGGCCGTAGTCTCATTAAAGATCACATCCTTGCTCACCTCAATCTTCCGTGTCGCCAAGTCGTAGAGTTAATAGCACTTCGTGGTAGTGCTACAGCCCACAAAGATGAGCTTCCTTGACTTCTTGCCAAGCTTTGTCTTCCTCTTCTTCTTGTTCACATGGACAAATGCATCACATCCAAAGGTACGAAAGTGAGATATGGAAGGCTTTTTCTCAAAGAAAGCCTTGTATAGAGTCATGTCTTGTAATGCAGAAGTTGAGGAGTGGTTGCAAATGTGAACCGTAGTAGCCATCTCCTCACCCCAAAGGGAATGAGGGGAGGGAAATTTGGAAGTCCCTCCATCATCTTCTTCCAAGAAGCCCATAAAAAAACATCTGTGTTCAAACGACCATAACAAGCATACCAAAGCAGTCCAAGCTTGTGGGAAGACCTTGTGGCTAAGGTTGTGAGGGTGTAAAGCCCACCTTGTTGTGAAGTGGTTCAAAGAACTGAACCGGTAGAATAATCCTCTATGTTCATTGCATCCTGTGTAAAGACAATGTGGGTACCTAGCTGTGTAAGACCATGAACAGACAATAGGTCAAAACCCAAGTCCGGTACATAGAGAACTTTGGCCGAAGAAGAATGCTTGTTTGGCAATAAGGAAATAGTTCCCACTCCTCGAATGGGAATGGTAGAGTAGTCACCAATGGTGACTGTCGACCCTCTAGAACTCATGTCCTTAAGCCAATCCTATCTACAAGTCATGTGAGAAGAGGCTCCACTATCCACGAGCCAAGGCTTCGCCTATGCGGAAGAAGCAAGAGCTGTGTTCTCCTCAGCAAAGACATGCATAAAGATAGACTGTGTCGTAGTTGGGGTGAGCCTTCAAATTCTTCTCCTTTGGCTTCAAATGGGGATACCTCTACCAACACTTCTCCTTGGGATGAGTGCCCTTTCCACAGTGTAGGCGATTGGGCTTCTTCTTCTTATTCTCATCCTTCTTGTTCTTCTGCTTATTTTTCTTGGCCTTCTCCTACTGCTTTCCTCCACCTGTACTTGCAATAAATGCCTTGTGGAGCCAAAACCACTCGCCCTAACCTCTCTAAGTCACTCATCATGCTCCAAGGCAAGCAGTGAAAGCTTCTTTCATAAGAGTGTCTCACGGGTCCTTGATGTGATAAGGCTAGTGTAGAAGACATGGAATTGAGGATTCCGCTGCGGTCTTCAACCTGCGAACATGCACAAGGACATAATCTTGTAAACTCACAAAGAGAAAGGATTTGGCTCTAGAGTTGAGCTGATCCCACAAGGCTGCACAATCCATAGAAGTCCCATTTGTTGGATTTTCCTTAGGACGGCGGGGGATAGGGTCAAAAACTAGCTCTCAAAGATCAAAGGTATTGAGTATGCACTCCGCCTTACACAACCACAATGAATAGTTTGAACCATCCAATTTTTCATCTTTGGGTAAGGAAGGTAGAGTAGACACTTGCACTGAGGGTATCAAGGATGGTGCCTTTACTTCGGAGGAAGCCTTTTGTGATAGATGAATAAAAGGGGGGACATGTGCGAATAGGAGACTCCTCCCGTCGACGATAATTGCGATAGTCGCTCTTCGCTTAGAAAAGTGTCTAGAAAGAAGCTCCTCCTCTGAGTCATCAAAGCTTATGAATTGGTAAGAGTCAAGACATCTTCGATCCTGCAATCACCTAGAAAATTGTGTTTTAACAACATGGAAGATATAAAGCAGTCAGTTACAAAGAAATGGCCCTCTTGGTCTAAGAAAATTAAGCTATAAATTTGCTGAAAACAAACCCTTGATCCCCATATAGATCACACTGAAATACATCGCTAGACCAAGGGATGGGCCACCCAAGCCCTATGCTAAATGCATCAAATTATTAGCTAACTCATTGTATAAATGGCAAGCGGTGTCTGATGAATATGTCATTGAACGATCCTATGCATCCATAAAAGAATAGGAAGATGGTCAATCACTATTTGACTCATCACCCATACTAACTATCGGTGGCCATAACAAGACATGTCAACAAAAGAAATCCCTAGAGTAGACCTAGGCTAATAAGATCAAGCAATTCTAATAACCCCTTCGGACCATAATTGAGAAGTACATCCTCAATAAATGCATAATTTACCAATAAATCCACAAAGCGATTCCACTGACGAGGGACCGGTTGACAAGTAACTGTTTCAAAAATTTGAAGTATATCCAAGGCTGCATGATGATACATCTGTAGAATGGAATTGCTCACACTATAAGTCCCATTCAATTGGCTAATCACTAACTGCAAATTGCCTTTCACCGATAAACAGCGTATCACCACGTTGGGCTATATTTAACCCCATGATTAAGGCCTTGTACTCTACCATGCTATTAGTGGATTTAGATATGCCCCCTGCACATAGTATGCTATCGCCTGCCCCACTAGAAGGATGTTGCTTGCACCAAGGGTGTTGCCTACAGAAAAGGTTAACTGAATTGTAGAAGTTGTTGCCTAGAAGTGGATGTTGACTATTGGGTAATAAATGCTACCCTCTTGACTAGAAAGCTGACAACTAGCTGCAAGATGTGGTCACCTTTGCACGAATCCTCAAAAAATGATTGTGTTTGCAGAAAACGCAAGGTGTAGAGCCTATGTTTTGGGGATTGGACTGCTACTTTGCAAACCGTGTTCTCGCTTAGGTGATGATACCATGTGAGTGCGCAACGGAAGAGAAACATGCACAGAGAGAAATAGAGAGAGAGTAGAAGATAAAGGAAGAATATTGCATTGACTAAAGAAGAATGTTGGTACAAAGGGGATGGATTGATTAGTTTGTGCATGCAGCCCACGATGTCAGTGAGGGGCACCAGATTAGGTTGATGACGATGGCAAAACCAAGCACGGAGTGTCGGAGTGTGCACCTATAAATGAAGGAATGAAGATTAGAGAGACTGAGTGACTGCCAAGTGGGGGGAGGCTAGCTATATATAGCCATAAAGCCCAAAATTGGCTGACTTGCACCTGAGAGTGCTATAAATGGTGGCCGACCAGTATTTAATGCTGGTCACACTCCAAAAAATGCCAGAAAAATCTCAGGTGGCCTTAAAAAAATCCCAACTAGCAAGGATAATGTCCCTAAGTGGAGATAGATTGGGAAAAGGAGAAACTGACCTAGAAATGCACATAGGAAGCCGACAATTGAAGGAAATGCACCTAAAATTGGCAAAGTTCCTGTCTCTGTCAGACTTTGACAGGAGCTCACAACCAGGAGATGATAGATTGACATGATTAAAATAGATAGTCTAACATCCTTAGCCTCTGGATGCTGCAATGATTCTCAACCAACCCCCAATCTGCTCTCCAATATGAAGATAAATTGTGAGGAACTAAATATTCTTGATAAGTAAGAGAGAGAGTCTTTTCCTCCTTCTTTTGTATCTTCTTCTAGATGTGAATACGAACGATTTGAGGTAGTTGTTGGTGGAGTGCATCACTTGGATCATAGGATCATTGTCAAGCCTTCAAGCTCAGAAACTACAATGTGGGAAGGTAAGTGAGTCTTCAATACCTTGATGCCATTCTTGTGTTCTTTGCAAACACAGAGACACTTGTTTGGTTTGGAGAGCTAATGTACAAGCCAACTAGGTGAGAGATAGTTGGGCCATGGAAGGTTGAAGCTCTGAAAATAAATTTAATTATTGAAAATTAATTAATTATTCTTTTGGCTTTGCCCAAGAACTAGCTAGTACCCATCTACAATTAATGTGCTAACCCCCATGGGACATTTAATTTTCCAACATTAATTGGCCTTGGACTTAACATTTTTTTATTAATTAATGCCTAGTTCTTTTAGTGTTACCATTGGATATTTAATGGCCCGATTGATGGCCTACAAACTAACATCATGCACCCACAAGTACTTGTTCGGCATAACTTTGTACAACTTTTAACAATGTCACCCATTGATCACTAGGGTTACTAAGGTCTCACTATTCCTTAACTAACTTGCATTTCATATGTGTACCTCATGTGTGCACAAGTTAAAGATGCCAAAGCTAAGTATTAAAAAAACATGTCCTCGTGACATATCTCCTCCTTGAAATCCTTGCAATTGTCCTCAATTGCACCTCTAGGTGACAAAAGCAAACTAATATTGAATTGAAAAAAGCATAGGCATCATAGTCAAAGAATATCGGGGCTGCTACTATTCTAATATGCTATTGCCTAACTCATGTTGAAATTTCCAGCCCTCATAACTAAGTCATAAGTGACCAAAAAGAAACTCTAACTGCCGTCAGGGATGCATCTGTGAACTTTATCTCAAAAGTGTTTTGACCAAACAAAAATAGTAAAGCATAAACTAAGGATATGCAGACTTGTTCGAAGTCATCTTACCTCTCTGAACGTGTTTCTGATGATAAGCTCTCCAATCAAATGCCTAGGTTTCTTCTTTGAGTACCTAACTTTGATACTATGTAAAGAAATGCTCATCTATAGATAAAAAACACAATCGTATGACAAAGCATAGATTGATAAAGAACATAGTTAGGGTTAGGGTAACTCAGAGACAATGAACACAGAAAAGATAATGAATGCTCAATGTAGCAAACACACTATGCAAAGGTGAAATACTGACCCCGAAACTCCCATGTCTCAAGGACTGGGGTAGAGAGTATGAGTTGGAGAATGTGTCATTCTTTGACAGATCCCAAATTGCAGTAGATGGCCTTGGGAATATGTTTGGCAGCAGCAAACGTAGGAGTGTGGAGCTGGATTAGTGGTAGATGAGGCACGCAGCAGTGAAGATCAGCAAACACTGGTTGAAATGATGATGTGGCAGCTTGGCGATGAGTGCAGTCTGCAGAAAGCAGGCTGAAAGGCCACATGGCTGTGAGTTGGCTGCAGAGTCAGCAAAATGCAAGCAAATCTGCACAAGACACAAGTGCTAGAGACCAAATGCGAGTGGGCCTATATAAGATGGAAGGAAATGATAAAATAATGCCCAAACCCCTAACAAAGGCAGCCTGATGTGCAACCTCCAAGATTCAACCAGCAGCTTATCGGAGTGTATCGTCTAGAGGAGATTGATCCTGAGTGCAGCAACCACCAGCCGTAGTAGAGGCTGATGAAATAAAGTGCAGAAAACTCAAAAGTGCAGCAACTGGCAGCTGGGTTGATGATGTGGCAGTTAGGGCTGCTTGATGAGCAGCCTCTAGGAGTCAATGAGCAGCTGGAGGATGATGAGGGAGGGCTGAAACAGTAAAGTACAGCCTGATTTGATGATGGCGACAGGCAGCAGCAGAGATGAACAACAGGCTGGGTGGCTCTAGGATGAAGCAAACATAGCAATGAATGGCCTCTGAAGCTGGGAAACAGCAGATGTGCTTGCACAAACAGCAAATGTGCTTGCACAAACAGCAAATGCAGCAGTTTCCCACATGTGGATAATGATGGCAGCAGTTGAAGAGTGTCAGACAGCAGTCATGGAGGCTGAAGAGGAAGATGGGTAGCAACCAGTCGATGGAGACGGCAGCCACTGGAGTGGGTAGACCATTGTGAACCAGGATGCAAGTGACCTACCGCACACTCTACTTATGGCAATGGAACAAACCAAGGTGCATGTGTTTGCTTATGGGACACTTGAAGCACTCTTGTGCATTTCAGGTTTGAGTTTGCATAATAAACTTAATTAATGACAGGTTTAATGTTAATGCACCTTCTATAGCTTACCATCTAACTATCGTTTAATTTTAAAACCTTAGAGAGAGAGAGAGAGAGAGAGAGAGAGAGAGAGAGAGAGAGCCGCAAGGAGACAAATGTGCTGGCCTGGTGGTGATGACAGGCTGTGCATGTGCAGGCAGTTATCGAGATGAGATTAGGGCCAGTAAAATGGACAGTGATAGGTCGCAACAGCACAATGGATAGGTCTGAATGTTGTGACAGACCTGCTGTGGTTATTGATGAGGCAGCAGTCAGATAGGCACAATTCGTGCAAACAGCTGGTCGCTAGGACAGCCGTATTCAACTAGGGTTAATCACAAGCCTGCTGTGACTGACAAGGAAGCGGTTGGATAGGCACAATTCGCATAGACAGCCATGTCGCCAGGGCAGCCCTCTTCAATCAGGCACAATTGCTGTTCCAGCTCTTGTGCAGACAGGCGCAGGCCTCAGATATTAGTGCAGCCAGCCTGTGGAATGGGCACTCAGTGCAGACCTGCAACTTGAGAGAGAGAGAGAGAGAGAGAGAGAGAGAGAGAGAGAGAGAGAGAGAGAAGGGGGGCAGCGATCCTGTCTTGATAGGTCAACTAGTCAATAGGTCAAGGCAAGGCTGTTGGTCGTGATCATATCACGACTGCAGACAGAGCAAAGAGGACTGCATCATGTTTGTTGTATCTCAACTGCAGGATATGGCTGTATTGTGGCTGGAGGTTTACATCTGATTTAGGGCATGGGTTCAGGACTGGTGGTGCTCAGAAGGGTGGTCATTTTGAGGTGCCATTTCTCTTAGTGAAGATTGCTGAGGTCACACCTACTGCAGGCCACAATCAGTCTCTTCAGTACAGACCATGATCAGTGTAGACCACAGAGAGATTGTAGGCCATGATCAGTCCATAGCAGCTAAGAAACACGTTTCTTTAAATTTGAAACTTACGAAACGTTTCTTAAAGTACAGAATGTTTCTGAGAGAAAAAAATGTGGGCGTTTTTTTTTTTGGGTGAATTGGAACCCAAAACATGGTTTTTTTGACAAAAACTATTGAGCAATGTTAAACATGATGATGATGATGTGTAATGATTCATGAGGGCTCAAGATTTTGGACGAGAGACTGATTTTTTTGTGATTTTGTTTAGTTATTGAACTTTGTCAATCTAGTATCTATTCTTGTCTTGATAGTTGAATATTATATGACTTTAGTCTCATTTATAAGTTATTTATGATATATTATGATTCATTCTCGATTTTGACATTTTGTTAGTTTTCTCTGGCATGCATTCATTGCTTTTTTGGCTCAAATGGGGCACCTTTCTAGGCCATTGATTTCTGGTGGGTAGTTGGGCTGCTTCATGTCTGGGCCTTGATAAAGTGGATAGAAATGTTGCCCCTATTGTGGATGCAAACATGTTAGATGAGGAGTTGAAGGATGGTGAAACCACTCCGTAGAGGGCTATGGATAAGGGTAGACAACCCATGCACGCATGAGATCAGCCAACACCTGCTTGGATTGAGGTTCGTTCGAAAAAGAGTAAAATGGTGAGACTCGGCCTTCTCGAATTCAACGCTCTAGTCAGTAGGATTTCTTGCACACATACGTGCGAAGGAAGGGTGTATCTCCTCCTAGTAGCATTCCTTCACCCTTGCTCCGAACAGAGTGAGAGCTACTATTGTATCGATTGATCATCCCAAGGACATGTCGGCATGCCTTTGTTGGGATAAAGGTCCTTTATTTACCTTTGTGTATTGTACACGTGCGCTAAGTATAAATACATTTTATTCTTTGTGTACCAACAGAAATTGTGGGTACATCCAAAATCATATCGTACTCTCTCTCTCTCTCTCACGTGCTCACTCCTCTAGCTGTAGCGCACTCACAATAATTGATATAAGAGCTTATGGTACAAGCCGACAGTCACTGCACATAGTGCAATCGTCATTGAGAGTGATAGATCAAACAGGTTGCTAAGGTCAGCAGGCGTGACAAGAGCAGGCAAGGACTATAGTCGCAGGCGATAGGTGCAACGAACAGGTCGTCTTGCAGAAGGCCTGTGTAGCATAGGTCGTGCTGAAGACCAACCGAGTGACTGATGGGAAGGTGACAGGAGTAACCAGTGTATGGCTGATTGGCCGGCGGATGGACCCGACAACAGCGAGTGACCAGGTGGCAGGTGCTCGTGACTAGGCAGTGGGCGCCAACGAAACCAGGCGACGTGATTGGGCAGTGGGGTCCAACGGACGTAGGGACTAGGTGACGGGGACCAGGTGATAGCACTGTGCACGGGACGGAGTCTAGCAGGTTGACGCCAGCGGGCCGTTAGACGTGACGGGTCGGTAGGTCAATGGACCCCCCAGTCATTTTTTTTAGAAATCCTCTTAATCTCAATTATCCCCTTCCTCTGATGGAGGTTTATGTGTGGAAGCATAGGTTTCCGATCTGTGCAAATTTGGTTCGGAAAATTTGGGGCTTTTTCTAGATTTGATTCCGTTTATGCTTGACAGTGACATTTGTGTCAGAAATTATAGACATTGTGTGTGTTGACCTCAGTTAAATTGGGGATTTTGCCAAATTTGTCGGAATTTTACTCATTCGAGTAAAATTTCTTAACATTGGACTCGGAAAAATTGGGGCTTTTCATGTGTTGATGAAATTTTGCTCAGCTGGGTTAGATTGGCTGACATTTATGCATTATTGAACCTGGAAATTTAGGATTTTGTGCAGATTTTGGCAAATTTCTGCAGTGTTTGCCCGTGTGGTGGCTGATTTATGTAAAAACAACAGAGATTTATTTTTGGTTGGGCAAGAACAACAGTGTATTTGTTGGTTCAGCTTGTGCTCTTGCAGTTCAGTGCATTTACACTTGTATTTGTGATAAAAATGGCTGCAACTTCTTCTAGTTTTGACATTAAGAGTTTGATGGAAATCAAACGGTTTGATGGTCAAGGCTTTGACCTTTGGAAAGATGGTATGCAGGGCATTTTAGTCTTAAAGGATCGTGAGGATGTTTTGCAGGAAGATAAACCCGCACAAATGTCTGATGCAGATTGGGCCATAACAAAAAGGCTGTGGCTTATATAAAGATGGGTGCCACTGATGACATTTTGACAGACATTAAGGGCTTAGATATTGGTTATGCAATATGGGAGAAGTTGAAAACTACCTATGAGATCACCACACTTGTTAATCAGGTGCATTTAATGCGTAAGTTGGTGAATATGCGACTGGATGAGTCCAAGCCTGCAGAGCTGAGCACTTGAGTGCATTTACTGGTATTTTAAATTAGCTCAAGGATGCTAATTTGGATTTTGATGATAAGTTGAGGGCGATCTTTCTGATTATGACATTGCCTGATTCCTGGGAGACCTTGGTGGTTTCTCTCAGTAATAACCCCAATCTCTCATATGATGGTGTGAGGGGTTCAATTTTGAATGAAGAAATTAGACGTAACTCTAGTGGAGAAGGCAACAACTCAGCTTACAATGTTAAGAGGCATGGCTGAAAAGAAAATGCAAATGCTGGACAGAGAAACAGAAGCAAGAGCAAAGGAAAGGAAAAGAGTGATATTACTTGCTATCAGTGTGGTCGGAAGGGCCACAAGAAGCTTGATTGCAGGTACTATAAGAAGGAACAAGAGAGAAAGAAGAATGCAAGAGACAAAAAGAAGAAAGAGGATAAGACAGATGTATCTGAGGCAACCAAAGGCAAGGAAAAGGCCAATTTGGCCTCCAATGTTATCATAGAGGAGCTCTCGAAGGTAGAGATTGACGTATTATGTGCAATAGATTATGATGCCCTTGTATGTCACATGCAGGATATGCAGATTACGAAGGCTGATGTGATTGATGCACTTTTGTCAGTTGATGATGGTGTCACTCAGACTTGGATTGTAGACTCTGGTGCCTCTTTCCATGTAACTCCTAGCTTGGAGTATTTTGCTATGTTCAATACAAGCAGCTATGGAAAAGTATATCTTGGAAATAGCCATGCTTGCAGCATTGATGGGATTGACACTATACACTTGTCTTTGGATAATGGGCAAGAACTTGTTCAATGCAGGCAGCTATGGAGAAATATATCTTGGAAATAACCATGCTTGTAGTATTGATGGGATTGGCACTATACACTTGTCTTTGGATAACGGGCAATAACTTAAAATATATTGGGCATGAGATTCACAGGGATAGAATGCAGAAATTGCTGTTCTTATCTCAAGAGAAGTATATTGAAAAGGTAAGCCTTTTGGGGTGTCCTTACCTCCATATCTTAAGCTTAGTAAAGCCAACATTCCAAAAGATAATGTGGAAGGCAATGCTATGAAGGGAGTCCCTTATGCATCAGCTTGTGACTCTCTTATGTATGCTATGGTTGCTACTCGTCCTCATTCCTCATACAGTGGGAGCTGTCAGCAGGTTTATGTCAAATCCTGGTAAAACACATTGGGAGGCTATCAAGTGTATTCTTCAATACCTAAAGGGTACACAAAGAAAGTGTATTTGCTATGGGCAGGGTGCACTTAGTCTGTAGGGTTATTGTGATGCGGACATGGTAGGTGACTTGGACACTCGCAAGTCCACTAGCGGGTATGTCTTTATAGTTGCTGGTGGGTTCGTTTCTTGGTGCTCCAGGTTGTAGAATATTGTATCACTAAGTACTACTGAAGCTGAATACATATCAGCTCTGAAGCTTCTAAGGAAGCTATATGGTTGAGCAAACTTGTAGAGGATCTCGGCATGTCTATGAGTACTCCAGTGCTGGGATATGATAGCCAGAGTGCTGTGTATCTGGCTAAGAATGCCATGTATCATTCATGCACAAAGCATATAGATGTGCGATATCACTTTATCAGACAGATTCTGGAAGATGGTCTAATCACACTGACCAAGATCAAAGCGCAGGACAACCCTGCAGATGTTGTCACTAAAGTCTAAGTAAGGCTCAGCATTAGTATTCCATACGACTAGTGGGAGGTGGTTAGAGGTTCACTTCGGACCTTTAAGTGGGAGGTTGTTGGAATAAAGGTCCTTTATTTACCTTAGTGTATAATACACGTGTATTATATAGTCTTACGTGCCCTAAGTATAAATACATTTTATTCTTTGTGTACCAATACAAATTGTTGGTACACCGAAAATCATATCGTACTCTCTCTCTCTCTCTCTCTCTCTCTCTCTCTCTATTGCTCTTACTCACCTGCTCACTCCTCCAGTTGTAGCGCACTCACAACAGCCTTGCTTTTGATTGTAAAGGCAAGATGATCACCGTGTGGGATCATATATACCCTCATTCGGTCTCCACAAACGAAATTAACCCTTCTTCAAAGTCTGCTCATCCGTGGCAAAATGTTTTTGTAGTTTTGGCAGATTTCTTAGATGAAGAGATTCTTGAGGCATTAACAGAGAAAGTTTGAGTGAGGTGGAAGTAGCCTTGTCACTGATTTTTTTGGGTTTAGATATGTGGATGGCCACTTGGAATGTTCATGGGATCTGTTCATGTAGCAAGCGATATGACATGTGGTACCAAAAATTTTGGAAACGCAGGTGTTGTAGCAATATGTCTTATTAGATCATTTTCCTCTACAACTTGATATGATTAAGCAGCTTGTGGATGCTTTTGTGGGTCTCCTAGGCAGGCTACCCTTGCGATTTAACTCTTCTTTTTTAAGTCATGCTGTGCTCAAGGGATACATGAGTCAACTGCTTGAAAAGTTTCTGTGTGATTTTCCACTAGAAGGCATTGCCTCGTTTGACAGATTGCTTCTTAATGTGTAGACAATGTCAAGGAAATATGGAATTTACCATGCTTCGCTTACCAGGTAGTGTTTGCATGCTAGGGAAGACATCTTGGCCTTGGTTTGTATAGTATTGCTTGATTGTCCACATCATGATTTTGTCAGAAGTGGATGTAGCAATGGAAGCATAAACATATGCTAAAATAAATTGCTGAACACAAGATAGAAGAGAAAAAAAACAAAACACAGAAGAACATTGCAAAGAATAGAACTCAGAAGAATGCTAAGGAAATGGAATCCATATACCAAATATGAGGCAGTTGCATATAACAGTGAGTCATTGGCTATGTGGACATTGGCACTGACTCCCTCTCTCCAACAAAACCTTAGGTGATGAATAATTAATTGAGAAGGGAAGCCCAAAATATATGGGCCAAAATAGTGCCATAAATGGTAGCTTGTCGACTAGCATTTAATGCTGGTCAGCCAGCAATGAATGCCAAAATGAGCATCAAAATGACCAACATAAAATGTCTAGTAATGTTAGGCATTGCCCAAACTTACACATGAGCTGACTAGATTGCTAATACCCTCTCTTAGATCATGGGCGATCTGATACAATATAATGATACAATGATAATGACACATCATAGTCTGTATAACAAAGACCACCAGAATAGGGCCATGGATACCTACGCAGTGGGTGATCAAGCCACCACCAAGGTGCCTTAGAGCGAACATGAGTGTTGATGTTGATCGTACTAGATGCTGAAATATAGAGAAGAACCATAATAGATCTCTGTGTTTGTCAACAATGTCTCATAGTAATGTACAAGACCATCCTGTCAAAAATGCCTTTGAACATACGTGACCATGGATTCTCTACCTTTGATAAAGACCAGCAAAGTGTCCCCTCATGTGAGCTGGGACTAGGAGCCAATCCCACTCTCTGTCAAATAATAGCCTATCATGAACCTGGATGTTAGTTGATGCATCAGGGACGTCTTTCTTTGGAACCTTGCACCTGTATACTTGTATAAATGAGGTGAACATGCCCAATCTCATCACCCTCTCACACTCCCTTTGTGGCACTGGAGAGTTGTGAGGAATGACCACATCACCTACACTAGAAAGTAGGAGGGACTGCCAGGCCCTTCTTGCAATTTGAGGATGATGTGTTTGTTTATGTGGAAAATCAGAGTTTGCAGCAACAGGAATGTGCACGAGGGAGATGAGAGCAAAGTACAAGAACAAAATCTTGCTTACTAAGTTGCTTAGAGTACAACTTGGGTACACTCTATCTCACACTTAATAGTAACCCATAGGTTGCTTATATAGCCTCTGCCAAGCTAGGGTTAGGGTTTCCTTTGCCCTTAAGGCCATTCACATCCATTTGCCCTTATAGACCCTTGCTTAGAGTGAATTCCCATGCCTATATTGTAACACCCCCCCTTAATGCTAGGGTGGCATTGCATCACAAGACATGTTAAAGTTCCCCCACTCAATCAAATGGGATGCCTTTATAAATCAGGCTACAAGGATATTTATAGATAGAGGATGTTACAAGACTCAAAAGAGTCGGTCATTTGTGGGTTGGGAGGTAAAGTTGGCCTCCAATTCCTTAGATACTTGTGGAACACTTGGACACTTATTGGTGTATGCCTGGTCTTTTTGCATTTGTTGCACTTTATTTTATCAGGGTATTTCTTCCAGCAATTGCTTACAATATGCCATTTTTTGTGACAAAAGGAGCACTTAGTAGAAGCGGTATGGACTAACACTTGCTCACGAGAAGTGACTGTTGAAGTTCTTTCAGTATGGTTTCTCTTTTCTTCATCCAGGCAAGATTGGATGGTACTTGCCAAGGTTGGGTTCAGGATATTAGTTAGGGTAGTCACAAGGGTTGGAAAAACCTTTTTCACAGACTTTAGAAGGATGGCAATGGCATCTTCATCATGGATGGGTGCTTGAACGGAGGCAAGCTGTGCCATAAGCCCCTTCATATGTGAAATAAACTTGCTTAGATCTTCACTCTGTTTGTATTCCAAGCTGAAAAACTCAATCTTGAGAAATATCTTGGAGTTCTTCCCTGTAGCACCGTAGAGCCTTTCAAGCTCATCCCACTTCTCCTTGGCAGTGGAGAGTTGGTCAATATAATGAATTAAAGATTCATCTAAATGAAGCATGATGATGGCCCGAGCCCTTTCATCATCTTCTACATCAAGGGGATTGGATGGGCTAATAACTTTGGTCCCTTTTATGAAGGGCTAATAGCCTCTTTCCATCATTTTGTATTTTACCAGGACTTGCCAAGGATGGAAATCTTTCCCATTGAACTTGCGAATTTGAGGCCTTACATCTGCATAGGCCATGGCCATTATAAGAAGGTCTTACCTATTGCCTTAAGCAATGGCAGTGTCTAGTCCTTTACAGGTGGCCAAGTACAACCGAATAGTAGAACTGATAGAGCCAACTTTAAAGCTGTAGAGTTGAAAACGGTTGGAAATCATACATATGCAATATCTCAAGATAGGATTTAGAAGGTCCTGTTCTTCGAACAATTCTTGATTTAAGCTTTATTGTTTTCCTGGGTTTCAATGAGGTGAACTTTAACTGGACTTAAGGCTCTTCCTGATAATGTGGCCTATTTGAGGAGTTCTTGGTGGAGCATGGCTTATCGATCAACTCTATGCTCTTGGATGAATTAGAGGAGAGTATAATAACACTCATATTTCTGATGTACCAGTAGATTAATCTTGGGATATGGTCTATGTGTTTATAGTTGTACACATAGCCTTACAACCAAGCAAGAAGAGATAAATGTCATAAAGCACTTGATGGATTTAATTTTCTGATAAAAAGACCAGATTGAGTCAATATCTAGCTAGCAATATGATTGTAAAATGCAACATTAGTGCTTACAAGCACTCACCTCAAAGTTTATGCCACTTGAGATGTGAGATGTGGGTTGTTTTATGAATTAAGGAGGTCCATTGAGGGTAAGGAACTTTGAAATAGAGCTTTCAAAGCTTCAACTGACTTTGAAGAAGATCACTTAGTGATTAGAATCACTGTTAGTGATAGCATTAGTGAAAAAATGTGAAATTTGAAGCAAGCTTGAGGTTTGGCTATGGCTGCCAGAAAACAGCCGGTTAGGGTTTGATTGATTGCAACCACCACAAGAGGAATTTCTCTAAACCCTCTTGGAGGGAGATAGCCCATTGGGGGGGCTTTGAAAGCGCTATGGTGGCTGGGAGGATTGCTTCGTCTACAGGCCACGTTGAGCTCTAGGAGATGACACCTGCAGATCTGCGCCGTTTTCGCGATTTGCACAATGCCACCTTCCATGATGCCCAATGTTGCTCTTTGATGTGCCACGCCAGGTCGCCTTGTGTTGGGGAAGAAGTTCTCAGTTGAAGTCAGGAGCTGAAATGCTCTCCTTTGACTTCTCTAGGTCATTCAAGGTCAGGGGTCCAAGTTGGCTATGGAGGTTGAAAGTCCAAGATGAGAGAATGAAGCTTTTCTTGTGCACTTAGTGAAGCTGAGGATAGAGGAAGCTGAAAGGATCGGAGAAGGCTTTGATACCATGTGGAAAATCAGAGTTTGCAGCAAGAGGAATGTGCACAAGAGGGAGATGAGAGCTCAAAGTACAAGAACAAAATCTTGCTTACTAAGTTGCTTAGAGTACAACTTGGGTACACTCTATCTCACACTTGATAGAGACCCATAGGCTGTTTATATAGCCTCTGCCAAGCTAGGGTTAGGGTTTCCTCTGCCTCTTAATGCCATTCATATCCATTTGGGTGTTGATAACGTCTAAGTTCACAAAGCATTGGCCACTCCATTAAATTCCAAAGGGAGCTTGTAGAGCACAGTTCCCACAAGATGAGTCTCTGGAAGGGGGGATTACATGTGTTGAAGCTAATCCTATACCTGTGTGACACAAAGTAAGAAAGACTGAATAATATCCTTTGGATCAAACTTATTTTGTTGGAGCTGTCCATAAAGAGTGATGGTATGCATAGGCAAAGGAGCCCTGTACAACATCTCAAGCTTCTACCAGATTGCTGGAGAAGTCTTGTAGGAGGTGACCATCGGAAGGACTGCTTTAGAGATGCAACAAAGAAGAGTAGAATATGCATGGGCATCATCAATATCCATATGAGCATAGCTTCTTCATAGTTGTCCTCATCAAACTTAGTTGGAAGAGGAGTACGACGCTTAGGACGCTCACAAGCTCTAGATACAAGGTACCATAACCGCTTCTGCACAAACTATGCTTTCATAGCAGCACTCCATGTGACATAATCAGAGCCATGTAATTTGTCAGCAGTGGAATAACAAGGGGGAGCCATCTGGAGAGGATAAGAAGAGAAAATAAAGGAACGAAGAGGAGGAGAGAGACAATGTAGTCAAACCAACAGCACAGACTACACTAAACAAAGCTCACATGCAGTGTACACAAGCTGATCACAAAAATGATTGCAAAAACAGAGAACAGAGATGGATTGCAGCCAACAACAGAGACTGTCAAAAGCTGGAAAGTGCTCTCGCCCAGCCTGGAAAGGCATTCAATGCAGTAAATGGAGCAGCTGTGGAGCAAAACACAGACTGATCAGTAATAAAATAATGCAGAAATTCAAAATGCAGCCTGTTGAACCAAAAACGCAGCCTGCAGAAGGTGGGAAACAGTGTGATTGGCAGCAGACAGGTGTCGCCAGGCTGTAAAGAGTTTGCAGCAGGAATTCTTTGAAACCCATGCATCTGATTGGCAAAACCATTGGCAGCCATGTGTCAGCAAGTTAGGGATTCTGGTAGGATGCCTTTATTGTGGAAAGAAGGAGTGATTAAGTTGATCCCTAAAGTTCCCTCCCCTTTGAAACTTATGCATTGGAGACCGATTTCCTTGATGGGCACTATGTATAAGATCGTTGTGAAGGTGTTTGCAAAACATCTTCATAAACATCTATCTGAGTTGGTGCTTCCTCATTAGTATGGTTTTATTAAGGGCAGAAACATGGTGGATGCACAAATGGCCATAGATTATGCGTGACACACAAAACAGAGGGTTGTTCTAGGGTAGTTGGATTTGGAAAAGGTCTTTGATTTCTTGGAATGGTCTTTTCTTGCAGATCTCATAGTCTGACTTTGGCCTCTATTCATTTATGCAATAAACATTTTAGCAAGGTCCATGGGTCTTGTTTGACACTTTTACTAGATATATTCATGTTTGTCACTTTTATTACATATGTGACATGTCTTTGCTTTAACTTGATCTTTGATATT
The DNA here is from genome assembly GCF_053477565.2 of Lygodium microphyllum. Classification (NCBI taxonomy): domain Eukaryota; kingdom Viridiplantae; phylum Streptophyta; class Polypodiopsida; order Schizaeales; family Lygodiaceae; genus Lygodium; species Lygodium microphyllum. The sequence goes on from NC_141146.1 coordinate 138,372,262, forward strand.
TATGAATTTCCTTTTAAATATTGTGTTGTTACTGTGGTTACTTTCATTTTAACCACATTATAACTGTTAGTCATTATGTGGTTGAGAAATGACAAGTAATGCTTATATTCTTCGAAGAGTTGACATTGTTTAGAGGTTTATATTGTAGAATTTGATCATTGGTCATGTATATAATGAATAAATAGGTCTATTTCTCTGAATATTTCATGTATACGAGCTCTCTGAACCATACTTTGTAATATATATGTAAGGAACGTTGTTTTGACTTTTCCTAAAAATTAAGACTGTAAGAACCTTGTATGAAATCCGTTTCCTACCTTGCCGTTTCCAAAACTTCTGGCTACTGTGTTAATAGGAATGGTCTCAATATTATAACAGATCTCTGTGACAATCTATTGCATGGTTTGAACTGCTATATATCCTGTCTATATTCATTAGCCATAATTTAAAATCCCTACATTATAATTTTATATAGCATAACACCATCTGAGTAATATAAATAGCCACACTTTATTTCAAAAGAGAAAAAAACACAATGTTAACAAAAGCTAAGAGCATTGGCAAATGTCTGTTAAATTTGACAGTTGAATGATTGAAGCTGAGACTCCTTAGGACTTCTTCTTGCTTGCCCAGGAGCAGGAGCATGTTTTGCTACAGAACTGTATTGAGTTGTTGCTTGATAAAGTCAGGTTGCTTGTTGCTCTAGGCATGCTAATTTAGGAATCTGTCTGCAATCACTTGGTAGCTTAGATGCTGAGTGGAAATGTGCACAGATACATCTAAAGGGAGTCCTCAGACACATTTTGTTAAGTTGAAATTTCGGACTGGAATCCTTAAGATGCCAATTTGGCTGGATCTCTGAAGTGCAGACCAAAATGAAGATGCATAGTCACTGTCAAGCTAGATGCATGAACTTCAAACAGCTAGTGAAGAGCACTCAAGGTTGTCTTTTTGCAGCTGATCAGTAGCTATTACTTGTTATAAGCTAGATGTCTGCTAATGGAAACCTAAGACTTACCAGGAAAAAATGGAACAGAAAATTTGGTATATAAGCTTGATTGAGAGAAAAATCCCAATTCTTATGTTTGCATCTTGTTAGCTGGTGTGTGTAGGCCAATGGAGTGCAGTTGCGAAACTCTGGAATTAAGGGCTCAAATGGATGCAATGGAGGTCTTGGACTATTTTCTTTGCAGAACAACACACAAGGTCAAGATTTGCAGTTGCTGGTTGTTGTGTTTGATGGACTTCAGTTTTCTGCAATTTCAAAACATTATATAGAGGACATCTTATTTCTTTGCCCTTTGATAATCTTATTTTCTCTCAACCACGGGCTGTGGGCTTGCTGTCCAAGGTTTGACCATGGATTATACTATTATTTGCAATTGCCATTGTTTAGGATGCATTTTATTTGTAAATCTTTGTGTTGTCTCTGCAATTTTACTTCTTGTCTTTGGGATAGCACCCATGTCACGATTGTTCATACCTAGTGGTTATCTTGATTCTCTATCTTTTGATGTACTTAGGCATGGTGATAACAGGAGGACATGCAAAAGGAATGCTAAAGTGTTGTCGAATTTGTTAATCTGCATTGTCATATACAGGAGTGATTATGGTGGTTCCTCTTCATTTGGCAATTACACCGATGAGGGTTCTTCAGGATTCTGAGCTAGGGGAAGCTTATGGGAAGCTTTTTGAAGATGGTGATGTCGATGATAGATTGCTGATGATTCTCTTTCTACTGGTGGAACGACTTCGGGGACCAACTTCATTCTGGAGATCGTATCCCTAAGCAGATACTGCTAATGTTATTGTTAGTATAATACATTGAGAATCTATGCTTGTTGAAATCTGAATCGTATCATACTTCAGTGTATTTCATGAATTTGTATCAGATTTTCTATGAATTTGAATCTGTATTGAATCATTGTGCAGATTTGTATCAGGCCAAGTCAAAAGTCTGCATACTATTTACGCTAAGTCTTTTAACATAATGCCTTAAGTTCAAACTCATAATTACCTGTAATATCCAGTTTGTTTTGGAGGCCTTTTTTGTCCTTAACAGCATACTCAGCTATCTGGAAGTCCTGCCTTCACACTTTGGCACTCCACTTTGGTTCACAGAAAAAGAGCTAGAAGAACTCAAGGGCACTGCTCTTTACAATGCTACAATCATACAAGTAACTGGGTTTAGAATTTCTTGTCCGTTGTAAGGATCACGTCAGTATTTAAAATTCTAGGGCTTGTAAATAATCCTGCAAGTAGTTCTTTTCAGGTCTTGTGCAATTCTTGATATCAATTTTAAATTAAGTGTCTTTGAGGAAACAATTGAAGCTGTTCTCCTGAGTGCTGTGAAGTGGGCAGTGCCTGGATATCATCTGTTTAGATTCTGATTTAAGGAAATCTTAAATTAGGATTTTGAAGGCCTGTTTTGATATGGCGAAGCATTCTGGATATTGCGAATGTTTTATTCATTAACAAGAATCGTATCACTAGCAGCTGTATACTTCAACACACACTTAAATGTGCGTATCCTCCCATGTGGAGACTATATGTGTAACTCTATCGCCAAAGCAAGCAGATGTTAAGCAGGGCATGTTAAGAGGTACTGCACATTAGCCATGTGGATTTCTGACACGCTTCAAGATTTGACTTAGCAATCTTGGCTCATCTTGGATCCACGGATCCAACCCCTTGGGGGCAGTTACAGTCAACCAAGGGAGACTTTTATCTTTCGAGTGTAGTCAACTGCATTTGGTGCATGCCCTCAGGTTATGGAGTTAGTTTCTTCCTATTAGCTCAACCTTACTCTCAAGCTTTACTGCTATCTGCATGCTTGGCTGTTGGTCTTAAACTATTCACACAACTACAGTCCTGAATGACCCTCCCACTCCAACTGCACATGTATCCTGGTTCTGCTGGGTTGCTACAGTGAGGTTCATCAAATGTTGCGAACTCCTCAAGAACAAGTTGGTTGCAGCTCAAATCTGTTAGTCAATGATGTGCACCGGTTTGTGTACGAATGCCAGCAGTTACTTCAGCTAGTCATGTGTATTTATTCATACTTAATAGCAGTCTTGTTTCATGGGAAAAAAGGAGTCACGCCAGATCTGAGAACTGAATCTCAAAGTTTGGTTAGAAGGAGGGTCTCCTGTATACTCAGATCAGCTGGATGCATGACTAGCTCTACAGTGTTGCTTGTGTCCTAAAATACTTGTTCTTGCTCTCCATGCTCTAAATCTGTGTGTATGTCCCCTAATACTTCATTTTTCCTTCTCCATTGATATCCTTTGTGTGAAGCCTCAAGCTAATCATGCCTGACTAGATGGAAGGTGATCTCTTGGGAGTCCGGACTTTTTGACAACCTGCAAGCAGTGTCATGGCATCATCATATGGTTCTGGAATCTGTGGGGCCTGTAGTGTGAGGACATCGATTGTGGTGTGCAGATGAGCATAGACATGTAGGGCTACAAAGCGACTCTTCACCCTGAAGAGCTCAGAAGTCATTGGCAAGTCTGTTTATCCAGATTTATAGTGCTGAAAGCTGACATATGTCGAAGAGTCCCTAGCAAGGCCAAGTACATGAACAATACACAGGAGAAAAAGGGACCAGTCTGGCATAGTCATTGTAGCATGTAGAAGAGCATGCAATTCCCTTTTGATAGTATAACATTTCCACTTAATTCGGAAAGTTCCCAACTGTTGTCAAACTTGAAAGGTTGAAGGAAAGATATTAATGACATGGATAAGAATAAGACACTTGCCTATGGCAAGACAAAGTACACACAAATATGTAGTCATCAACCAGCAGAAAATATATCTAGAAGTCGGTCACCACTCAAAGGTGCGTATCACATGTCTTCAGCCTAGATAGGACTAGATAAACCTGTATGTTAGCCTTGCACTGAAAACAAATTCTGCAAAAGAGAGCAAGATCTGCAACCATAGAGGTTAGGAGTGAGATGCTCTAAAAACAAAATAGAAATGGAAAATTGAATGAATGAACAAGTGATAATGCAAATGTGGATGAGTGGGTAAATGTGACAGAAGACTTAAAAATGAAAGGCTAAGTGTGTGGCCACCATTGCATACGATGAGGTGGGGAAGAAATAATAGAAGGTGCAATGGAGGTCCTAGGAATGGATGCGAAAAGTGCAATAGGGGAGTCACTAGCAGACCAATCAGTCAACCCCTCAAGAGTAGAGTTGGATGGCGGTTGAGGCTATTGGTGTGCCATATGTCTAGCAGCCGTGGGGGCCGAAGGAGAAGATGGCACTGATACCATGTCAAAAATAGACGTACCAGCGAGAGAGTAGGGTTGGCGGGGAGGAACACGGAGTGAACTCGGCAAACATGGAGAAGAGAAGAGAAGAGAGAAGAAACTTTGATGAATGGAATGATGAAGTTCCGAATCATGGAGTGAATGTGATACAAGGGACCAAGGGTGTCATAGCACAAGGAAGATGATAAAGACAGCCACGAACCACGAACCGCAATGTCCTCTTGAAGGGGTGTGAGGGTAGTGGAGAGGCTGGAGAGAAGATGTGACGGGATGAATGAATCAGCCGTAGGGAATGAATGAGAAAGTGGCATGGTGCCCCTTTTTGGGGCTGCAAGCCCGAATTGCAAAATGTAGAAACGCAAAAACGCAAACTGCGGGTGAAGGGTTTCTCAACAGCTGGCGATGAAGAATAGGGCTTTCTTTGTGTAAAGACATGGATCCATATACTGTGGGAGATCCAAGAAGGTTACCCAAGCATCAAATTGACATTTGGGACTTACAAACTTACCCCATAAGCATTACATGAACCAAAGGCATTTGAATATATACTACCCAAAGTGTATTATAGTGGCCTGTCCTATTTTCACAGCCAATGGCTGAGCATATGCACTTGAAATGGCACTCAAAACCAAGCCTTCAATGCAGAGAGCAATGCCCAGGAGTGTGTTGAAGCATTAGAGACCAAGGCTGGAGCTGAAGATGATCAGTGTGAAGCAGGATACGGCTGGAAAATGCAGGTGCAAACAGTGTGGGCTGTTCTTGAAGGGCTGGGGATTGTTGCTGACTTGCCTTTCCTTATTCTATTGTCATGTAAAGAAAAAAGAAAAAAGTGACAGTGACGGGCGGTCACCACTTGCAATGTATAGGTGTGTAGGTAGTAACTACAAGTAAACGTAGGCGGCTAGGTACAGGTGGCCTATTACGGATCCCCCTCAGTCCCGGCCATGCGTGTCATGCCGCTGACCATCTCAACACGGCACCATAACTCAACATGATGCAGTGCGTCACGGCTCCCCCTTCGGGCTAGGAACCCACCTCAACATGGTAATGCAACACGGAAGTCGACACGACACGGTATTGCGTCATGGCACAATACCAACGTATCACTACAATCCACCTTAGCACCTCCCCTCACAGGCAGGGAGTTCACCATGTCAGCGTATCATTTTTGGTGCTCACGCAAGGATGCACCCCCGAAACCCTTCACTATGGCACAACACCACACTCATCTCTCGTCCCACAAAAGTGAAGCCCGTCCCCCTTACTAGTCACTGTATGCACTCACCATCCCCACTCTAATATTCCATGTGGAGGCCGTGAACCACCTAACCATGCTCGAGCGTAATGCATGATGGCCCCATGCCGCGACACACCCCGGAGAGCTAGGCCTCGAGAGGAAGGTACCCCCAATATACCCACTCCCCTTACAAAAAACTCGAAGCTCACTTTGAGTTGTGTAGTTACTATGATTTTCTATATACAAGAATAGACCCAATACTCATACATGGATTCAAAAAAGTGATTATAACTATACGAATGCCCCTACTTAGTTATACTCTCAAGGTGTGTATACAAGAAGCCACATGGTGTTGCCTATGCCACGTGAGAATGTGCCAATGCTAACATGTAGCATTAGCCTCGCAAGCTATCTTACCTGGTGGGCTCTTGATAGCTAGATTGTTTGTTGATGCTTCATTGGAGGAGGTCATGGCAGCTTGTTGAATGGAAGCATACCTCTTGTCCATTACGTGTACATCGATGAGTCCCCCACGTTGCGCCTTGATCATCTTTTGAGTGCGTAGATCAACTAGAATTGAGGGGTTTGACTTTGTAGGCAGCATGTTGCTTGGCGCGAAAAGTGCAGTCCCATCTCATTGTGCCATCACTGGATCTGCGTTTTCTACTTGAAGTGCCCTGCTTGGCATGGATCTTTGGGAACACCCTTGCAAAGGGCACCTTGACTCCTTTCGAAGCTTTGTGACGACGTGCTCTCCTTGCGAGTTCCATCGTCCCCGCTTGCTTTACCCTTCTCCTTTTTGCACCACCACTCATGGAAGGGGTGTGGAGAGGGAAGGGGCCTTGCCTGGCTAGATCTGACTTGATTGCCCACATCTAAAACCAATTGTGTTGGCCCTCTCTGGCCGGATCCACCTTGGTGGTGTGCAAATGTATGCAAAGGCCATTGCTATTGGATTGCCATAGTGCACCGGTTTGCACTAGAAGGCCCTCCTTGGCCATATTGACCTGGAGCACCCATGTGCAAGATAGAACAGTTCCAGGAGAACCATCAAACCTTTTAGCTTGTAGCGCGAGGGCCATCTCCCTTGTTGTGTCCACCTCGAAATAGCCCTGTTCAGCCTAATGTTGCAAGTGGGTCCAGAAAAGCTTATACAAGTCAATATGCGGAGTTGTTGCGTACTGCCTTGCCCTCAGAGCCAAATCCATTTCTTTGGTTGTTAACAATGGCCTCTTACCACCAAGATAAGACTTTGTGGCCCTTGTTGAGGCCAAGCCTTCACACCTGGTCTCAGCAGCTAAGTTGGGCTTCTCACCGAGCCGGATCCATCTTTGTTTGCTTGGAGGGTGAGGCCTCTGTGCAACTTGCTCAGTTCCGCCATGAAGCCATCCGACCACAATGGTGTCACCTAACAAGCTGCATCCCTTTGGTCCTGAGACCGAAATTGGCTTGAGTGTGCATGTAGACTTCAATGTTGAAGAAGATTCTCTGAAAGACACCCTCATCCGAAGCACAAGACTGCCACCATCCTGCACCTCTGCAACTTGGGTCCCATTCCGGAAGATCCACTTGTCATTGTCTGTCCACACTAGGGGCATGCCAGTACCCCCGTCGTCTTTGCTGTATGAGGGCTCACCTTCCTTGCCATCAGCTGTAGCACGGCCTCTTTTCTCATCAGTTTTGTAAGAGTACACTTGCACCTCATCGCGGAAGCACATGTTTCCCTTTGCTAACTGACTCGGTTTCTTGCAGCTTCGGGGTCAACTCCATCATCTCGCCCTTCACCTCATTGTTCAAAGCATCATTGAGTTGCGCCCACTCCCCAACTTGGACATTCATATCTGGCCTCTTCTCTGCACGTCTCTCCTTGTTGCCATTGTCCTCCTTGGCCTCCATTGTGCGTGACTTTGTCTCTTCACACGGCCCCTCATGGCCCATCACCTCACCACAACACACGGCCGGCTTCTTTATACTCGCCGGCTTTGCGAGTTCTTGGCAAACTGGCCACTTGGCCTCATCACACTTTTCTCTCTCACACATGGCCATTCATTTAGACTTGTGGCTCACGAGTTCTTTAGCTGCTGGCCACTTGGCCTCATCACACAACTCTAACACCGAAGGCATGTTCATTTAGACTCGCGGCTTCACGAGTTTCATTAGGTTCCATCTCAGAATCGGCCGTCATTTTATCCTCCCGGCTCTAGGAGTCTTCTACCCTATGGCTCTTAATGCATTCAGCCGTTTCTTTAGACTTTCGGCTCACGAGTTCTTCAAGGGTTGGCCACATGGCTTCATCTTCTTCTTCTGCAGTCAAGTAACCCTCTTCATCTGATTCACTATCTGTTTCACCCAAGAAAAGGGCCTGTAGTCTGTATGCTTTTCTCTTCTCAAACAAAGTCATCACCTCATCAGAACATTCTGGCTTTGCCTACTCTTCAGCACATGGTGGTTCAGTCTGTCCTGGGTTCTTTATGCTTCCCCTAGATGTAGGAGTCTCTAGGTCTGCCCTGATTTCTTTATACTCCCTCCAGGTATAGGAGTCTTTGGCCTCGCTGCTGCACGTCTTCGATCTACTCATCACTTGGTCCATTAGCTTCGTGTCCATAAGGATCTTCAACTCGGAACTCCGCTCCTTCAGCTTCATCCTGTGTCTAGCAATAGATTCGATCCTCAGGTCATCTTCGCTTCTGCACATTCTTCAATGAGTACTCCATCAAACAAGACACTTGGCCCATAGGCCACCTCTATGCACTCTGGAGACTTTGTGGTCACGGTTTCATTTATACTCGCCCACACTGTCACAAATTCTTCAAACTGCCTCTCATCATTTGGCCCATCGGCGCACAATTGCTCTCCTTGGCATAACATGTGGTCATCATCATCATAATATGGCCTGTATGCCTCTTCGTTTTTACCTTGATGCCACTCACCATCATCAGGTTCATAACCTGGTTCAAAAGATTGTGTATAGTTGGCATGGAACCAATCTTCATTTCTCCCTTCCCACCTTGATTCTCTGTATTGGCTGTCTTCATCTTCAATTACCTCATCAGCAACATAGCCTTCTTTGGGTTTGTCAAAATGATCATGGTATGACTCATCCACCACCCACTCTTCCATTTCGGTCCATTGACTTACCCCGTGCGCTTCTTCATCTTTGATTACATCATCAAATCGGTCTGGATTTCATTCACTAAGGCCATCTCCTCTTCGATTTGCTGTGCTTCCTCCCACATCCTCTCTTCTCGGATTTGCCTTTCTGTATCCCAATCTATTTGTTCATTCAACCAGGGCTCATTTGTAAATGCATCTGGTTCATCGGTCTCTGAATCCTCATCCTCTGACTCACCCATGGTGACTGCTGGCTTGATAGTTTTCTCATATCTACCTTTGCGCTCTGTCAGCCCTGCTCTCAAGGTTGTCATCAGCTGCTGTAGCATTTTTCATTGTTTTGTACTCAGTTGCCCACTAGACATCATTGCTTCGGCCATAGCCAACTGGTTTTCCATTACAGCATGGACATTCTCGCCTCTATCCACTTCTCTTTCACTAATTTCACTTTCTGACTCACTTTCAGTTTCAGATTCTTGCATTTCAGTGCATGGCATTGCTTGATACGCTTGGGGTCTCTCAGCTTTTTCCTTTTCATCTGGCATACCCCGTTGCGCCACAATCTCACCATAATCTTCAATAATTTCCATTCTTAATCTCTGTTCCACAAGCAACAGCTCATAATTGGGGTCATTCTTATGTTCTTCATACCACTCCTCTAGCTTGTTGTTCAGCACATGAAGATTTGCCTTGAGGTCACCTTGCCGGTCTTTGATTCAATCTTTTTTCCATATCATCCTCTTCCCTTTTTGAAAATTTATAGCCATTTTTTAGCCATTGTACCTTTGTTGCCCATAATATTCTTCATTCATTCTCACAATCATGCCATTGAGCCGAAATTTTACTTTTTGATGCATACCAATTTTCAATTCTTTGCCTTTCAGCATCATTTTGAGCTTTTCCATTTGCTTTGGGTTTATTGTTCATTTTTCTTGGAGCTTTCTTATTTTCACCCATTATTCTTGTTTCTAGCCTCCCCCCCCTCGAGATGTCACCACCGCATCACGCGGGTCCAACTCTAATACCAAATGTTACGGATTCCTCTCGGTCTCAGCCACGCGTGTCGCGCCGTGGACCATTTCAACACGGCATCTCAAGTCGACACAGCACCATAACATGATGCATCGCGTCACGGCTCCCCCTTCAGGCTAGGAACCCACCTCAACATGGTAATGCAACACGGAAGTCGACACAACACGGTATTGCGTCATGGCACAATGCCAATGCGTCACAACAATCCACCTTAGCACCTCCCCCCAACGAGCAGGGAGTTCACCATGTCACCGAATCTTTTCTAGTGCTTACACAATGACAAACCCTCGAAACTCTTTACTATGGTAGAACACCCCACTCACCTCTTGCCCCACAAAACGGAAGCCCGTCCCCCTCACTAGTCACTATATGCATTCACCATCCCCACTCTATTATTTTGCGTGGAGGCCCTGAGCCACCTAACCATGCCGAGGTACAATGCACGATGGCTCCATGTGGTGACACACCCTAGAGAGCCAAGCCTTGAGAGGAAGGTACCCCCAATATATGGCCTTTAACCCCCAACACAAAAACAATAGTTGCTTGCCGAAGTGTTTTTACCCAATTGTAGACAGCCTTTCCAGGTTGTCACCTATTGCAAATGAAGTCCTTGATCAGGTCCCTTACAGTCTTGGGGTTTTCAGTTGGTTGCAACAGCTCTAGATTGCCTTGGTTCAGTAGCCTACTCTCCTTCACTTCCACACCCTAGAATGATCTCTCTAGTCTCCCACTAGTCTCTTCTCACTTGCATGGAAAGGTTGTTCCGAGTAGCAACTTTCTAAATGAAATTGTCAGCCCTTTAATTAATTTTCAGAATTAATAATTCTGAAATTTAATTTTTAGCCCTTGTCCTTGCCCAAATTAAACTGGCTAGGCCACTTTGACTCCCAAGTGGTCACAAGTATTAATTAGCCCCCAAACTAGCATTAATGATTTAATTAATGCATGGTTTCTAATATCACCACTAATATTTAGTGGCTAATTGAATACCCTAGGCCCAAATTGACACCTAGCACCCACTAGTAAAATGGCCAGTGTAAATTAATGCAACTTTTTCCTTTGATACCCATTGCTAACTTAGGGTCCTTGGCTTGTCATTGTGGCTTAAATGACTTGCACATCACATGTGCACATATGATTAATGCCTAAGCCAAATGCTAAGCAAAGCATTAAAAATACATGTCTCCATGATGTACCTTCCCCTTGAAATCCTTGTAATTGTCCCCAATTGTACTATTGCAATGTACCAAAAGCAAGATATATTGCACTGGAATTTCCATAAGGCTTAGCTAAATGCTAAGCAAAGCATTAAATACTTGTCTCCATGATAGACCTCCCCCTTGAAATCCTTGCAATTGTCCTTGATTGCACTACTATTGCATTGTACCAAAAGCAAGAGATATTGCAGTGGAATTCCCACAAAGCATCATAGTAAAAAAACATCAACCACTAAAGCATAGATTGAGCATAAACCATGGCTGTACTAACAATGGTATCGTATAACACTTTGACGACCATAAAAACCAGTTGAATACCACTAATAACTAATGATCATCCGATGTTAAGTCTCAAAGCCTCGATGAAAACTATATCCATATGCATATCAATTGTAGTGACTAGTACATTGAATAGTGATGCCATGGTAGATGTATTGTCAGGGACAGTACCTTGGATTCATAGTGAATACATCCGAGATCCACTATACACTAGAGCTATCCATCACTAGAGGAGTGGAAGTGCTATCTTTGCCTTGAGCATCAGGCAATGCTCTGGACCCTTGCTTTGTTGAACCTGATTGAGCCCAATCTTAAGTTAGGTCTAACTGAAAAGTATTGAGGTAAAACTACAACAATTGAGGATGGTCTTCCACATCGCCCTCTTATATCCATTTAGCATCCATTGGCAAAAAGTTCTAAAACTTCATCAAATACCTTATGAAAAATTTCCTTCTAACCTTTCTTTTCTTATGTGCCAAAATTTTCTCGGGTACAAAAATCTCATCCCTACCTTAGGTGAATTTCAACAAACATTACCTTAGGCACATCACCATGAGAACGCCTCAATAAACTCATGTAATAGGCATTATATATCCATCAATGTAGAGGCAATTTTTGCCTATTTGCAACATCATAGATCTTCTCCAACACCTGAAATGGCCCATAGTAATGTATATTCAGCTTTGGATACAATCTCTCTCTGCCTTTCATCTTTTTCAGCCTTGCCTCTTCAAAAGGCATAAATACATAATTGCTCTCCGCAAATTGCAAAGCACATCTATAGTGATTAGCTGTTGTCTCTCTTCTCTTGTGATTTTTGAAGTGCTTGCTTTATTCTTTTGATATGCTGCATCTATATTTTCAACATAGTGATTAGCTTACTATGCAACATAGGAGGCACTTTCTTGCCACCTTCCACAACTTCAAATGGAGCCTTACCAGTGGAACTACACACTTTATTATTATAACAAACTCAACCAAAGGCAAGCATGGCTCGCACTTGTTGAGCTAAAATATGCATTACTTGCTGATTAGCCTCTTAAACAGCCCCAAAACACACTAAAAAATGCTCTTTAAGAGTAAAACCCTAAAACGGGGAGCGGTTTGAGAGAGTTTAGTGGAAACCCTAAAACGGGGAGTGGTTCGAGAGAGTTTAGTGGAAACCCTAATTTTTGGGTCGCCCTTCCACATCTATAAATAGACAGGTTGCCCCCATTCAGCCTCATTCCGTCTGTGCAGGTTTCTCACTCCATGTGCAGATTTCAGCCATCAGCCTCCTCCCACGTGGCTGTCCAGCCTCGAGACTACTGCCACTCCATCCGTGTTTGCTCCTGCTGCTGGTGCCTTCATCCATGCTGACATCAGCCTGCTGCTGGTGAAATCATCATCTGCTGCGATCTGATCATCCAATCATCGCCATCCACATCAAACACTGTTTCAGCGTGTTGTTTACAGTAGACTATACACAGTTTCTAGCCTCCAATTAGTGGTACATTGCTGTGTTTACCAGTTTCCAGCCTCCAGATTGCTGCATTTTGTTGACCAGCCTGTTGCCACTCACTATTCAACACTCCTATACTCGGATTGGTGGTCACAGACTTGGGATTTGTCTCCGGTGAACGTCACACTCCGACATTGCTCTGCCCTTGAGCACACTGTACACTCTTACATTCATTTACAACATTCATTCACTTTAGAGTTGTGTTCTCTCTCTCCCTTTTTTTTGTTTGTGCTTGAGTTTCTGTGTTTGAGTTTTTGAGTTTTGCGTTTAGGGTTTGAGTTTTGCCCTCTGTGTCTGTGTGTGTCTCTTTGTGTTTCTGTCATGGTTGTACACTCTGTGTGTCCTTAGTGCAAACCCTAGCAGTTCTCTTCACATGGTATTAGAGCCGGTGCTCTTGTAAAGAGTATCCTGCGGATATTGTGGAGAGCTAGTCTTTGTGCGTGGCACACAATACGACTCATAACCGAATCACAATGTCCAAGACACCTTCTTCTCCAGTTTCTATGATGTCTTATCAGGCTTCTCCATCATTGGAGGCCTTGAGACAGCATTATGGACTCGGTGAGGAGGACGACACTCCACCTTCACCAGATCTCACTAACATGACAGAGGAGGACTTTGAGGAGTATTATCACAACAAGTACGGTGATGTTTACACCCCTTCTACGAGTTTTGCTACCACATTCGAACAGGTTGGTGAGGCTGGCTACCTCTCCGATCATGGAGGACGTATGGCATTCGAAACGTTTGGCGATTCATCTTCATTCTCTCAGTCAGGTCTGATGTCAGATTTGTACAATTCTTTTGTGTTGCATGAATCAAAACCCTCGCCTGTTTCTTCTTTTGAGGTACAGGATCCGGATGGCTTTGCATATGCGAACTTCAATAGAGGGGGGACTCACGAAGTAGATGAAATTCAGGTACATCTATAGCTTTTGTTTCATTTGAGCATGTCACACACACTTCTCACTTCCCTCCCATCCCACTCTCTTCTATATCACACCTTGATTACCTCTCATCATCTTTCCAAAACCTTGGATTACACTCCACATCTGCATCATACACCCTAGGGGTTGGATCTTCCATCTCCGCTCCTAGCACCTTTTCCTTCTCCACCCCATTCTCTATCTCTTTGCACCATGGTACTTCGTTAGGGGGAATGCCACCCTTTAACTCAATGCCTCTCACCTTTCAGCAAATGAGCACACCCATAACTTGTGGATTGACTGTGATAGGCATCCCTCTCACTATCCCCAGCTTCACATCTCACATGACCACTCATACGCAGGGGTTTTCTTCCTCAGCTTATGGTGCGTCTTCACACTCTCCTTGGGTTACACCTACGCAGAGATTCCCATCTTCTGCTTCCCGTGTCCCCATGCCACCTCCTTGGGTTCCTCATGTGGCTACCATGTCATGCCTAGTTAGCCCATCCCTACCTATGGATCCACCTTGCACACTATCCGCATGCCTGGTAGGCACTCTGGGGCCCATTTCCAAGTGTTCTCCACTCCCCCATCCTACCCACACTACACTTTTTCACACTATTCATCTCCGAGCACTACCACTCCTGTTGCAATGGCCAAGAATGCCTTCATGGATAAGACACATTTTAACGGGTCAAATTTCACCACTTGGTCTAATTTCATGCAACAAGTGTTTGAATCTCAGGGTCTTTGGGACCTCATCATTGGTCTAGAGCCTATGCCGGACCCTCGACTAGCTCACCTTGATTACATACGTCAATGGAGAGTCCACAATGTCATAATCAATGTTGAGCTGATGCATGGATTGCTTCCTGAGTTTCACTCTCAGTTGCAACACTTCCCGCTCGCGTCAGAGTATTGGAGTCACCTTCTCAACCGCTATGCGGCTCGTGATCGTACTCGGCGCATCAATCTCGACTTTGAGCTTCAAGAGTTCTCTATTAAGGAAGGGGATGATCTCAAAGGCAAGTTAGCTGAATATAGGCGGCCACTACTGGCTCTCCAAAGTTAGATGACGATCAGGTTACATTCTTCTTGAATAAGTTGCCCGAAAAGTACTTCAATTTCATTCAACACATCATCTCCCAACCTCGATTGCCAACCTTCTACGAGTTTGAGTGCCAGTTCTTGCGTTAAGTGAGGCTGCATGATAAAGTCCATAAGAAATTCTCATCATAGCCTTATTCAGAGCAGAGGGGGTTGGTTGCCTCTTCTTCAGAAGGGAAAACCACAAGTGGCAAGAACTCACCAGATGCGAAGGCAAGCCAATCAAAGGGTGACCCCTCTTCCTCAAATGGAACCAAAGAATCTAGACCTATCTGGCAGAAACTCCCTAATAAAAATCGGTTTTGCACACACTGCCAAAGAGCAGGCCATGTGGACAAGGAGTCTCTCTCCAAGGCCCAAGATCTTTCACCTAAAAAGCCTCTGCAGACCACTGTGACTGCACCGTCCAGTGGGGCTACGCCTTCCGTTCCTGCTTCCTCTGCTCCTTGAGCACCCATTGTTGCTACTGGGCATGTGGCTTGAGTACAGCCTTAGC
This sequence comes from Lygodium microphyllum, assembly GCF_053477565.2. Taxonomy (NCBI): domain Eukaryota; kingdom Viridiplantae; phylum Streptophyta; class Polypodiopsida; order Schizaeales; family Lygodiaceae; genus Lygodium; species Lygodium microphyllum. The sequence continues at coordinate 138,387,447 of NC_141146.1, forward strand.
AGCCCATCTCTTTCACTACCCTTGAGGGACTGGCTGATTGGTTTGCAGGTTCCGATCCTGTTGCACTTCAAGCATCTATCTCATCTTCCTCCCCACCTTGTCAGGCGTTTCCTTGGCAGAGCCCTGCTACTGGACATACGCGATGGTAGCCACCTTCTTAGACTAGCATGTCTCTAGGTCATTTCGGATACCCTAGGTCAATCTAGCATTCATTTTTCACACTCTTAGAGTCGGACCCATAGGATTCATTATCCTTAGCTTTCCCTTCTTTTGTCTTCCGTTGCATTTACTCACACATATACATTCATTGCATTTATTTTGAGTTAGATTTTCTTTCTGTTTTGTTTTGCTTTGGAGCATCTCACCACTAACCTTTGTGTTTGCTTTGGTTCTACTTGGGCTAGAGACATGGGGATACGCACCATTCCTTTTATGGTTTCATAATCCTAGGAGTGCTTGCTCTTCTTCTAGCATGGTGGTTTCCCCTCCTGAGGCGGATCGTGCAACATCTCTCTCGATTCTATCATGGCGGTGACTTCTACCTTGCTCTTCTAGGGGGGTGTTTCATCCACTTCATCTTCTTTCATTCCTTATGGTTCTCGGCACCATATGAAGACTGACATTAGGTTCCTCTTCCTTCTTCGGCATCTACATCCAGGTTGAGAGGGGGTTCCTACCCTTCTTGGTATTCTACAGGCTTCAACACTTTGTCTTCGACATCGACTTTTCCCCCTTGTTGTAGCTTACCCTTTGCATTGCATGATTTCATCATCTTTGTACTAGGGCGCTTGGGCAAGTGAACAATTTTCCCATGAGGGACATTGTCCAAGTGGCACTTGCTGCATGAGCATTCTTCAGCATGTAGCATACTTTGCATCTCATTGTGCAGAGTACTACTTGAGCGAATCCTAAGCTATTTCCACTGGCGGCTGTTGTTACCACATCACCATCCTCTATCACATGGATACCTCATCACCTATTTTTCCTCGTCATCGACACCCTGAGTGGATGGGTTAGCTTGTTCTGTTTTGTGATGCGTTGGATATACCCTCCCTACTCTCGTCTTTTGGGTCACTATTACTCAATTGGCCGCATCCCATATTTACCTCATTTATTAAAAAAAAAAAGTTCCATGTACTTCCATCCGCCTTTGTAGGGCTTGGTAGGCCACTGGGCAGCCGATGTGCACTCTTTGTCTGATGCCCTGCCCTCTCTAGGGTGACTACTTGGGTTCCCTTGGTAAGACAACCATTGCCTCTGTAGTCTTGGTAGGCCACTGGGCAGCCAACGTGCACCCTTTATTTGATGCCCTAGCTGCTTTGGGGTGGGACGCCTTGGGATCAATAAACATCACAGTGGTTGGCCTAACCTTTCGGCTCAGTTTTGGGCCTGAGAGGGGGTATTGAGCTAAAATATGCATTACTTGCTGATTAGCCTCTTAAACAGCCCCAAAACACACTAAAAAATGCTCTTTTAGAGTAAAATTCTAAAACGGGGAGCGATTCGAGAGAGTTCAATGGAAACCCTAATTTTTGGGCCGCCCTTCCACATCTATAAATAGATAGGCTGCCCCCAATCAGCCTCATTCCGTCTATGCGGGCTTCTCACTCCACGTGCAGATTTCAACCATCAGTCTCCTCCCATGTGGTCTTCCAGCCCTCGAGATTGCTGCCACTCCATCTGTGTTTGCTCCTGCTGTTGACACCTTCATCCATGCTGACATCAACTGCTGGTGACATCATCATCTGCTGCGATCTGATCACCCAGTCATTGCCAGTCACATCAGACACTGTTTCAGCCTGTTGTTTACAGCAGCCTGTGCATAGTTTCCAATCTCCAAACAGTGGTACACTGCTGCATTTACCAGTTTCCGGCCTCTAGACTGCTGCGTTTTGGTGACTAGGTTACTGCCATTCACTATTCGGCACTCCTACACTCCGATTGGTGGTCACAGACTTGGGATCCATCTCCGGTGGACGTCACACTCCGACATTGCTCTGCCCTTGAGCACACTGTATACTCTTACATTCATTTACAGCATTCATTCACTTTAGAGTTGTGTTCCCTCTCTCCCTTCTTTTGTTTGTGTTTGAGTTTTTGAGTTTTGCGTTTAGGGTTTGAGTTTTGAGTTTTGCGTTTTGCCCTCTGTGTTTGTGTCCATCTCTTTGTGTTTCTGTCATGGTTGAACACTCTGTGTGTCCTCAGTGCAAACCCTAGCAATTTTCTTCACACCACTGTGTCTTATGCTCCGATACATAGTGCCTCAAGAGATCCAAGATTGTGGAATTTGCCTCTTCAGATTGACCATTTGTCTATGGATGGAAGGATGAAGAAAATTTCAGTGTGTTACCTAGATTTTCAAATAGTCCCTTCCAAAACAAATCAGTATTCCGTGGATCTCAATCGCTCATACAATCGAATCAGGTATGCCATAATACTCAAATACGCGCCATGCAAACAATCATGCCATATGATTATCCTTTATCTTCTTCCTCATCATTCCTTGTAGGAGTCCTCAAGAGATCAAAAATAAAATCCATAGCAATGTTTTACTAGGGCTTGTCAAGTATAGGCAAGGGTTTGCAACAAGCCTCATACCTTTTGTGTATTGTACTTGACCTTTTGACACACAATGCATATATGGACAAACTATTCTACATTGCATCTCAAAGCTGGGTAATAGAAAAATTGACTACCTTAATTGTCACATTAATATCTCTATGCCGTGCATAAGGAGTAGCATGACTGTGTGATCACCTTTGGCCTTAACTGCTTCATGACACACAATTGCCCATACATCATCAAAAAGCCATCTTTGAGTACTTAATGTTCATGCATTTGGCCATTACATAGCTGATCATAAGCATTAGTAAAATCAGAATCAGCAGCATACTGATTCTTCATGGCATTTGACTCAGTGTGATAAACCATACTGATAGCCCAAATCTAAGGCTTATATTCTTCAAAAGACCCAGTGGCACCTTGCAGAGGATTGTTTGGCAGCTAACTCTTTTCAGATGGGATTGTTGGGAGTGTCCATTGGAAGCAAGAGGCTCATCCTAAATTTAATCGAATGGCATAATTGGACTGATCTTCTGTTTCTGATGCCATTCTAGTGAGTCACTGGGGGTTGATGTCTTTCGCATCGCGAGGAGGCTTTTTCACATCCCTCGAGGTTATAGGCACTTGTGGGACTACCTTTTGACGACACTACACCCCAGAGTGTTTCCCTGCCCTTGACTCTAATCGTCCTTGGCACAATTGGGACCTTGCAGGTCGGGGAGAGAGAGAGACCCTTCAGCTTCATGAAATGCGATCCTTGTCTCCTACATCCACATTGTGAATTTGCCAAACCCTTGCAGAATGTCTAGTTGGATCTAGTTGATGGTCTTCTTGATTGAGAAGTGGAGCTCCATTTGATACTTCTACCAGCTGTCCTCCTCCTCGCCATGCAGGTCATTTGCAGTCATTGAAGACATTGTGCTACTTGTAGGTTCTGAGGCAGGCAAACTCTCACAGGAGTAGGCACAGACCAGAGTATGGAGGACTCTAGCCCACCTACTCCATAGTATGAAGCTTCATGGTTTGCATATTCCATGGCAAAGGGAGTTGTGATCTCTGGAATAGATTGGTATGGTCGTGGTGTGTGCATGTCTGATGCTCTTTGGGGTCCATTTACTGCATCTCTCTAGCTGTAAAAGACACAACATTGGCCTGTTGGCTATACAAGGAAAGTATTCTAAAAGTACAAAAACCTGATTTTTTGAAAGGCTTAATGAGCGGCATAGATAGGCATGTTATGGTGTATGCATGTCTGATGCTCTTTGGGGTCCATTTACTGCATTTCTCTAGCTGTAAAAAACATGACATTGGCTTGTTGGCTATAAAAGCAGAGTATGCTAAAGTACAAAAACCAGAATTTCTGAAAGAAGTTGAATGAGTGGAAAATCTTGTAGCATTAGAAATATAAGAAAAAGTTTAGGCAAAAAGTGATAGCAAGATTAAGATGCACATGTAACAAGAAAGATCCTGGCAGATAAAGAAATATGAAAAACTTATTAAATCAAGCATTCAGTCCATCTGCTTAATTAGCCTCAGATGCATGAACATTGTTTTCTACTACTAAGACCCATGAATGCTTCAATAGTTTTACTAGACATTCAAGCATTTCCTACCTTTTTGTCGTCTTTTTCTGTGAATGAATGTTTAGGTGTGCACAATTTTGTAAAAACCTTGAGACTTTGACAAATGTTTGTGAGGATTTCATTGAGCAGATAATCTTACAAAGAATCTAAGTGAAGTTCAGCAGATATTGTGTTCAGAATCGCCTAGGTTTTCTCTCTACATATGGCAGGATTCTAGTTAATCTTTGGATCTTTTTTAAAATTTCGTCTAAAAATCCTGTGTTGAATCATGTCTAACCTTCTCGTTTGTGGCATGCTCACAGCTGAAAAATTTGAAGGCTCTATTCACAGACAAGGTAAAGCCATTTGCGGAGGATCTTCTTAAGTCAATAGCAGTTGTAGAAAGGTGACAAACAATGACCTCTTTATTGGTCTATTATATTCTCATGTATTCTCAGCATTGATTTCACTAGGCCTCAATTTCCTGTATTCTAATTGAGATGAGTCATTATTCTTCTCAATAACTAGGCCTCAATTTCCAAGAAATTGGTTGTTGAATTTATTTAAACATATGGAAGGGATCTTGAATGTTTTCAAGAAAAAGTTAACAATAATCAAGCTGAATTCACTCTTCTATGTGCCTTGAATTTTCAGACATATTGCATTAATTATGTAATGTTAAAATAACTAATTATTTGCTTTGTGTGCATACAGGAAGATCGAGTTCCAGGACTTTTTGTGGTATGCATTCAATCAATAAAGAATCCCTGCTTGCTTTATCTTAATCTTTGAAGAGGAGAATAAGGACTTGGTAGATACATTGGTGGTTTATCAAGAGTTGAGCTGTGGATGCTTACTTTGAGCGTATGGAAAGTCCTCTGCAGAAGTATGATCATACAGATTGATTTATGTTTACTGAGCATCCATAATAGCTATCCTCTGCCCTTGGTAGAACTTGTAGGATGTGAAGAAATGCTCTACCATAGAAAACACAACACAATCGTACGACAAACGTACAGATTGATAAAGAAACATAGTTAGGGTTAGGGTAACTCAGAGACAATGAACACTGTGATTAATAATGAATAAATATTGGATAGAATACAATGCTCAATGTAGCAAACACACTATGTAGTGAAGAATACTGAACCTCGAACTCCGTATCTGGAGGACCGGGATAGAGATACTGAAGTGGAGAGTGTCGTACTCTAATGGATCCCAAAATGCAGTAGGAAGCCTCTAGATGTGTTTGGCAGCAGCAAACACACCAGTCTCAAACAGCAAAACACAGCTCCAGGAGGTGGAAACCAGGTTGGGTGGCAGCAGAATGATCAAAATGCAATAGTATAGATGGTCACCAGCTGTAGGCGATAGCAAATCAGGTCAAAGCGTAGGCTGCCAGGGGAAGACCAGTAGTAAGTGCAGCCTCTGGAGCTAACAAGGAGCATGCAGCAGCTGGAACGGAGGTAGACAACAGTCGCCTTGCTAGACAGCCGTGGAAAGAGGGGTGGAAACAGCCGAAATCTGCGGCGGAAGGCTGGGAAGCAAGCGCCTGATGGTTCCCATTTCTTGGTCAAGCCGTAAGCAAGAGATGGTGGCATTGTGGCTACTTCCACAGCTGAGGTAGTGTATTGAGTCCTCTTTAACTGTCAGAAGTGGTGCAGCAATGGAAGCATAGACAATTGCTGAAATAAACTGCTAAACACAAGACAAAAGAACAAAAGAACATTGCAAAGGAAGAGAACTTAGAGATGTGCTCGGGAAATGGAATCCATATACCAAACACGAGAATGACACGTACAACAGTGAGTCACTAGCTGTGTGGGCATCGGCACTGGCTCCTCCCACTTGAAGAATGATGATGACTAAATGAGAGGAGGAGGAGCCATTGAATAAATAGGCCCAAAATATGCCAAATATGGCAGCTGGTCGGCGAGCAATAAATGCCTAAATAATCACTAAAATGACTACTATAAAATGCCTAAATTACCTAGTAATATCAAGCATAGCCCAAACTCACACATGAGCTGACTAGACTGCTAACACCCTCTCTCAGATAATGGGTGATCTGATACAATGCAATGAGACAATGATAATCATATACAACAAAGAACCACCAGAGTAGAACCATGGATACCCAAGTAGTGGGTGATCAAGCCACCACCAAGGTGCCTCGGAGAGGACCGAAGGCCAATATCGATCGTACTAGTTCTTGAAAATAGAAAAGAGTTGTAACAAATCTCATGTTTGTCAACAATGTCTCGCAGTAGTATACAAGATCATCTTGCCAAAAATGCCTCTAAACATATGTGACCATGGATTTCCCACCTTTAGCCAAGACCGCTCAAGTGTCCTTTGTGAGCTCAAGACTAGGAGCCAAGCTTGCAAAGAAAACACTCATCATGAACTTGGATGTCAATCCGAGGTCCAGGATTTGAACCTGCCAGACTTTGGGTGGTGCATGAGGAACATCCCTCTTTGGAACCTGTGCACCTATATACTTGTATAGATGAGGCGCGGTTGCCCCATCTCACCATCCTCTCACACTCCCTCTTTGGCAATGGAGAGTTGTGAGGGATGACTCACCTGGACTAGAAAGCAGTAGAGGAAGGGACAATCAAGCCCTTCTTGCAATGTGAAGAAGTGGATCCCTTCCGCGCCGTGGACTTCTACTTGGCCAAAGGATCGAAGTCGAAGTCTGAGGAAGAGGATGATGCGTCGGAGGAGGCCGCATCCCGCTTCTTCTTCTTCTTCTTCTTCTGTGAGGTTGCTAACTCCTTGCAGTCCTTCTACAAGTGACCCTTCTTACCACAGTGATAACACTGGGCCTTCGACTTCTTCTTCCTGTCACCTCTCTTTGAAGCTGTAAAGGCTTCACTGGATTCGCCATAATGAGATGAGAGCCTCTCTTGTAAATGCAAAGATGTCTCATGCTCAAGCAGCATCGAGGACATATGTGTAAAGCTCACATATGTAGAGAATGTCTACGCTCTCAAAGCATTCGTCACTCCATTCAACTTTGGGGGAGCTTGTAAAGTATTGTACCTATGAGATGTCCCTCTAAAAGGGCAGACTGTATGTGCCGAAGCTGGTCTTGTACCTGTGTAACACGGAGTAAAAATGACTGAATGGTGTCCTTAGACTCAAACTTCATCTTCTCAAGTTATTCATAAAGGGTCACAGCACTTGCAGGGGAATGTGTCTCATATAACATCGGAAGCTTTGACCATATCTCTAGGGATGTCCTATAGGAGGTAATTGTCAGGATAACTACTTTAGAAATACACCGAAGCAGTGCAAAATACGCACGGGCATCGTCCGAATCCCATGTAAGCATAGTTTTCTCATGGTTGCCCTCATCAAAATCTTTGGGAAGAGGAAAAGGACGCTGAGGTCGAGGAATAGCTCCACATACAATGTATCAAATCCACTTTTGCACAAACTAAGCTTTCATCACAACACTCCATGTAAGATAGTGAGGTCCATGTAACTTATCATTTGTAGAAGTGCACGGAGGAGCCATTTGGAGAGGAGAAGAAGAGAGGATAGAGGTTAGAAGGTATACAGAGAGAGAATACATCCAAACCAATAGGAAAGACTTCACAGAGTTCACATGTAGTGTAACAAAAAATTTGATAAAAAATGAAGGCCAACTACTGCAAAAAGAAGAAAAACCAGTCAAAAACTGCATGTACAAACAATTGCCTAGCCACGGTTAGGGGCAGAAAACCAAAAACGCAGGTTGGTGGAGCATTTAATGCAGCAAACTGACGATTGCAGACTGAAATCCAGACGCAGGCTGAAAACGAAGGTTGTTGGTCTGAAAAACGTAGGCATGATCAATAGGGAGAAGAAATACCTATAATCAGCAGAAAAATTGCAGTAGGAACCGAGATCTTGCAATCTAATACCATATTAGAAGTGGTGCAGCAATGGAAGCATGGATAAGTGCTGAAATAAACTGTTGAACACAAGACAAAAGAACATTGCAAAGGAAGAGAACTCAAAGATGCGCTTGGGAAATGGAATCCATATACCAGAGACGAGAATGACATATGTAACAATGAGTCACTGGCTATGTGGGCATTGGTATTGGCTCCTCTCTCCAACAGGACCACCTGAAGAATGACGATGATTGAATGAGAGGAGGAGCCAATGAATAAATAGGCCCAAAATATACCAAATATGGCAGTTGGTCAGCCAACAATAAATGCCTAATTAATCATTAAAATGACCACAATAAAATGCTTATGCTTAAATTACCTAGTAATATCAAGCATGGCCTAGACTCACACGAATTGACTAGACTGCTAACATTAACAACACCATAGAGGCTATTTACTTGAGGGGTATGCTTGCAACTTGCCGTTCTACACTTTCCATGTGCTTCATTGATTGTCTTCTATTGTAAAATCAAGAGTGCCATTGCACTAGTTGGTAACCCGATCATCGATCCACAAATACGGCATGTTGATGTACACTACCATTTCACCAAAGAAGAATATGGATGTCTATTTCTATCAATTGATTGATAAGATTAAGGAGTTATGGAGGGAAACAATAGTGAATGACATGAATAGGGAATTTGGGAGGCAGTTTGATAATATAAGAGCCATTCTCATATGGGCGATGTAAGTTTTTTTGAGATACAAAGAGTGCTGAGGTAAATATTTTGAGACGGAAACAATGGTGGGATGTGAGGTAGAAGGTATGGAGTACAAGAGGGTTGAGAGAGAGAAAAATACAAAAGAGTTATGTTGGTATAAAATGAATGGTACCCTTTTCTTTGTTATCTTCACTTATATATGATTATACAATATGTACATATATATGGGTTGTCCGCTTGGCCATTGGCCATTTTAACTGACGTGGTATTGATATATAAGTTTAGGTCATAAGGGGTAGAATGATAGCCATGAGTTCTAAGGAACTCATTCACCCTATGGAACTAGGAACACGGTGTTTGCTTCAGTCCATAAAGAGTTTTCTACAAATGAAAGATCTTGTCTTTACAGTTCACAAAACGAAATCTAAGAGGCTACTCTACATAGGCTTCCTTGTCTAAATAACCATTTAGGAAGGCACTCTTGACATCCATTTAATAGATTAGCCAACTGTAGTAAGTGACTAGCGCAACCAACAAACAGAATGATGCCAACCGTGCAGTGGGTGCAAAGGTCTCCTCATAATCTATGCCATGTTTTTATTGAAAACCTTGCACTACAAGGCGAGCCTTGTATTTATCCAAAGTTCAATCAGCTTTCAATTTGGTCCTAAAGATCCTTTCATATGGCCCTAAATCTCACCATGAGAATTTCCCTGTAGCCATTTACTTTTTTTCAATTGGTTAGTTTGCTCTTAGAAGAAGAGCAAACAAGAAAGAACAGTGGGGTGGATGTAATAGTCTCTGAACAGCCTTTAATGGTGAGGCAGAAGGGCAAGGGTAGCTAGTCTAAAAATGCTCCGCAGAGTTCAGGAAGATCAGGTACTTCACAGAGCAACAAGAAACAAGGGGCACGCAAGCCAAGAAGGGAAAGTGCCACCATTGTAAGAAGCCAGGTCATTACATCACAGATTGTAAGAAATGCATAGCCAAGGAGGAGTCAGGGATGTTTATTTTTGATGCACCTTCTATTGCTCCAGAGTCTGTGCCTTTTGTTGTAGACCGTGACTACTGTTTCTACACTCGCAATTATGACTCTTCTTGGGTTGATAGAGCATTTAGCTCTACTAAGAATGCTAGCACTTGGTTCTTTGACAGCGATGCTTCTAGGCATATTACATCCTATAGGGATTTGTTTTCCTCTGTTATTGTAGCTCTTGTTGGCAAGTCTGTGTAGTGTGCCAACAATGCATTTTACCTTGTTAGAGGTATTGGGAAGATTGTGTTGATAGCCATTGATGGCTCTACTCTCCGTGTACAGGATGCATTATATGTGCCAAGCATAAACAAGAATTTGTTGTCCATTTTCTTCTTTAGCAAAGTGTGGTATGCAAGTCATATTTGATGATGACAAATGTATGGTTAGGGATAAAGAATTCCCGACTTTGGTTTTGATTGGCACATTATGCCATGGACTCTATGAGTTACATGCATATTCGGTTGATCAGTTGGTCTATTTAGCATCTACTCTTACTCCTGCTATGTCATAGGTAGAGTTATGGCATGCTCGCATGGGGCATGTCAATTTTGGCAGTTTGATGCTTATGCAGCGTACATAGATGCTAGATGGCTTGCCTCTCTTGGAGAGACCTCTTGAGTATACTTGTGAGGGATTCATTTCGGGGAAAATGCATCAATTCTCATTTTCTCGTGATTTTGCTTTTAAGGCAATAGCCATATTATAGATTGTGCATTCGGATGTATATAAACCTATGCAGACAAAGCCATTGGATGTTATTATTTCGTCACCTTTGTTGATGACTTTACTTGTTTTTGTTGGGTCTACTCATTGGTGAAAAAGTCAGAGGTGTATGATGCTTTTTTGGCTTTTGTTGCACTTGCTGAAAATCAATCTGGCTGTAGGATTAAGACTCTTTTCTCAGACCGAGAGGGGGAATACATGTCTTCCATGCTGAATCAATTTTTGAAGCAAAAAGGCATTGTCCATCAGTATACTACTACATATACTCCATAACAAAATGGGGTTATAGAGAGGAAGAATCGGTCACTCATGGAGATAGTCAGATGTATGCTGAAAGCTAAGAGTTTACCACATGGTTTTTGGAAGGAAGCAGTTATGTGTGCTTGCCATGTTTTGAACGGGTGCCCTACCAAGGCATTGAAGAATGTTATGTCTTTTCAGGCTTAGAACAGCCGGAAACCTTTAGCTGGCTATTTTTGTACTTTTGGGTGTCTTGTGTATGCTCATATTCCCAAAGTACTAAGAAAGAAGTTTGACAACAAGGTTGTTAAATGCATTTTTATAGGATACAATAGTGAGAGCAAAGGAAATAGATTGTATGATCGTGTTTCCAAGAAAGTATTTGTCAGTACGGATGTGGTTTTTGATGAAAAATCAGAAGTATCCCTTGCTGGTTTTAATACATATTAGGCTGCCAATTATGTTTTTGAAGGGCTGTTGCCCATTTCTTTTGATGATACAACTAGAGCTTCGGTAAATGAACATAATATTCAGCTAGTTGCTCCATTGAGCAATGCAGAAATTCAGCCTATGGCTGATTTGAATATTCAGCAAGATGCTGAATTTGAGATTCAATAGGAGCTTATACATAATCAGAACGCTAGGCAGATCCCTAGATGGTACTTGCAAACTATGAAAGATAGTCATTTGGATGCTCCTATTGTTGGTCGTATTAGAAGACAAGCTCGTCTACATGGTCATGCTAATACAATGGATTTTGTTATGGTAGCACATACACTTGATGATGAGGAGTGTGAATGTTTTGAGGATGCACAACAAAGTATGCATTGGATGGCAGCAATGCAAACTGAATTTGATTCTATTATAAAGAATCAAACATGGGATTTAGTGACATTGCCTGTTGGGAAGAAAGCCATTGGTACAAAGTGGGTCTATAAGCTGAAAAGAAATGCAGATGGATCCATGGACAAGTTTAAAGCCAGGCTTGTGGCCAAAGGATATGCACAAAAGAAAGGCATTGACTATGAGGATACATTTGCTCCTACATCCCGTATGACTACCATTCGGTCTATGGTTGCTTTGGCTGCCCATCATGGTTGGACCGTGCATCAGCTTGATATTAAGACTTCATTTTTACATGGGGAACTTCAAGAAGAAGTGTATGTACAGCAGCCCATTGGTTTTGTAGTTGAGGGATCCGAACACTTGGTATGTAAGCTGAAAAAGAGTTTGTATGGTTTGAAGGAAGCTTCCGGAGCTTGGTATGCAAACATTGATGCCTTTTTACTCAGTTGAGGATTCATTAATAGCTCATCAGAGTCTACTCTTTATGTATGTAAAGAGAGGGGATCCTTGCTGGTCATATGTCTTTATGTAGATGATATTTTACTCATAGGGACACGTGCTGATTAGATTTCAGCATTCAAGCAAAGTTTGCAGCACACTTTGGAGATGTCGACTTAGGGTCTTTGCACTACTATTTGGGCATTTAGTTCATTCATGATGCTAGAGGCATTGGAGAGGTTTAGCTTACAGGATTGCAAGTCATTTTGCACACCAATGGAGATTGGACTCTAGCTCTCCTTGGATGATGATAGTGATTTGTTTCACATCCATACGTATGCTCTAGTAGTTGGATGTCTTATTTATTTATGCAACACAAGGCTTGATATTCAGTTTGTAGTTTCAGCCCTGAGCAGATATATGCATAGCCCACGCATGTCACATTGGCAAGTTGTGAAGCGTGTTTTTCGTTATTTGCAAGAGACTAGGACTCTTGGATTGCTTTATGCCAAGGGGGAACCACTGCAACTACATGCTTATAGTGATTCAGATTGGGTTGGTGATTTTGATTCATGTCACTCTACGAGTGTAAATTATGTGTATGATTGAGACGTTTATTGGCTGATCTTGATGTATCTGTCATGGAGCCTACTCCTTTGTTTACTGACAGTCAGAGTGTCATTGCAGTGGCACGGAACCCAATGTATCATGCATGCATGAAGCACATAGAGATCTACTATCACTTTGTTAGAGAGAGGCTACATGCAGGAGATATTGACCTTGTCTATTGTCCTACCACTAGTATTGTGGTAGACATTTTCACCATAGCTCTTCCTGGTGACAAATTTGAAGTATTCCGCAATGCTTTAAATTTAATCCCCTTTGGTGGATGATCCTTGTATGCTGATCACTCTTCACTCTAGGGGGATTTGTTGGGTTTGACTCACGCCTATACTCATAGAGGAGTGTCGGTGATCCTTGATAGGACACTGGGGCACTTTTTACTCTCCTTATATGAGAGGTTTTTCCCCCTAGTTATATTCTTCTTTATTTTATGTACTTATGTTACACAGTTCAAGCACTTATCGTGGTTTACACCTTTTGGGTGTGAACGCACATTAACAACCCCAAGGTTTAAGGGTTGTACTTTGTACTTGTACATTACTCTTTGATTATTGCATTGGGAGTTGTGTCTTCACTCTCATACTCTCTTTACTATCAATTGTGTGCTCTCAACCGAGCTTCGGTCTTTTCCATCTCTCACACAAGGTCCAAGTCTCATTCCGTCAATGCTCACAAGTGCCTTTTCCATGGCCTCTCACCATTGGGGATGCTTTAGAACCTCTTGGCAACTCTTCGGCTCAGAATGCTCTATAAAATCTCTTATAAAGATAGATGCAAATGAAACACAAGATGCAAGGCAGATAAATCTTCTAGGGCCCTTTGGAGTGGAATTTGGTGAAAGGATCCTTGAATTGTGCATGGTCTATTAGTACCAGTGAGGTAACATATCTTGCGGAGGAGGCCTGGGTGTTGAAGACTTTGCAGGTGGATTAGGAGTAGGTAATAGACACGGCTCAGATAATATCATTTCCGATATGGAAGGAGAAGGGATTAGCTCAACAGTCGTTGTAGTGCTATGCACAATATCCCTTTCATAAAAAAATACCATCTTTCTAGACAACCACCTTATTTATCTGAGTATCGAACAGACGATAGGCTTTTGCCTTAGTAGAATAGGCTACAAAAATTAGGAGATGAGCTGGAGGAGTGAACTTTCCTATTTTATCATTAGGAGTGTGCATTTATGAATGATACTCCAAGACTTTGAAGTGGGAAATGATAGACCGAGTGGAAAAAAATGCCTCGAAGGTAGTCCTCTGAGGAATCATTGTAGTCATACATTGGTTGAGGATATACAATGAGGTATTAACAACCTCAACCCAAAGGTGCTCAGGGGGGGGAATTGATAGAGGTGAGCTTGCATAAGATGTTGTGCTGTTGTAGAAACTCGGTGAACTTAGGTAAACTCACCACCAAAATCACTTCTCATACATCCTACTCAACGTTTAGTTTGATTATGTGCAAGTAGCACTCATGAAGAGAAGTAGGTGAATGTGTTATGCTTTAGAAAATACATCCACATGTATCTAGAAAAATCATCCACTATAAAAAAAAAGTGCACCGCGCCATAAGAGTGATAGTGGATATCGGCTCACAAAGATCAACATGGATCAATCTAAGATGCATCTCAGCTCTATGTGTAGTTTGCTAAGGAAACGGAGTGTGGTGCTGCCTGGTTAACAAGTTGGACAAACATCCTTGGATAGTTTCAGGTGTGGAAGGCCCTTAATCCATCTGTTGTGAGGCTACTAGGCTGTGCCTCGCCATGAGCAATCACTAAACTAGTCTAAGAGTCTATGACCTCTACTATGGTCACTGTAAAGAAAGCTGATCGCTCCAGTTAGCAAAGTTGCTGAATGGACAATAAATTCACCCCAAGCTAGAAGACATAATATATATTGTCTAGTGAAGTGAGATCTTGGCCCTTGTGACTATCAAACTTGATGCGACCCAGACCATGGATTTTGATCGAGGAGTTATCCCCACATTGGATATTGTTGTCTGTAGAGGATCGAGATATAAAGATGTCCTAGATGGGGATCATGCGATATGGGTGGCTCTAGTATCCACGATCCAAATGGAGAAGATGCCGGGTAGAGTGGGTCTTTGTGGTCGCCTCGTCAGAAGGTAACTCATGACATGGACTAAGGTTGAAGCCTTTGATGTCTCCATAGAGACGATTTGAGTCTCATGTCTAGCAGGCTAGTCAAACATGCCCTCTGGAGTTGAGAATTATGTTGGCTACGATTGCTGACTGGTGGTAGTGAGAGTTTGGCCTTGCCACTATCCTTGATTCTAGTTGCCACCACCTTGCCTACCTTGCTCGGGGTCACTCGACTAAGGGGTGAGGTGTGAGTTTTCTATTTTGGTTGTGGGCCTCTTGTCTTTGATTGATACTTGTCAAAATATCCAACCTTCTGTTTTTCTTTGCCACTTGGATTCTAAGGCGGATTGGGAGTTTCCTTGTGTTTCACTTGTTTGGTTTTGAGTTTGATTTAGGTTTTGGTTTTGGCTTTGCCTTTGATTTTGATTTTGATTTTTCTTTCCTTGTTCTTGTTGCCCCTTCTGAGAGGAGACAACAAGAGCCCCCTATGTGGAGGAATCACTATGAAACTGATTGAATAGTTGAGTGTAACTAGTTGACACTCAAATTCATAGAACATAAGCATGGTGGGTTGTGAAATCACTTGTTGCACAAAATGGAATTATTTTCCGGGTGGCTTATTTAGAAACAATGTGACTTGGTTATTAGGAAACTTAGGAGCCTGTATAGTAGAGATTGACGAGAAGTTGCCGGTATTTAGCCAACCTAACCATAAGCTCATCCCTGTTAGTGATTTTGAAATTTCAAAGCTCATGGTCGAGATTTATACAATGGGTCTATCAGAGTGCAGCGGATGCGGAAGCGTATGGACAAGACTGAAAGAAAACGAATACGAGATAAAGGAAGAGAGAAAAGAGACAGAAGAACGCAGAAATCTATAGTCAATGAATGCTGAGATGAAGAGGGTAGATATATAGGGGCTGTTGATATATCTCCTTGAGCCGTCTCTCTCCCACCAACACTTGAAAAGGCAGCTAGCAAAATTGGCCAACCTGATCGAAAAGCTGCAGACTACATCAATAATGAATAAAATAATTAGTGGCTAATCCTCGAGCTGCCACATGGCATCATTGCTTGTGTGATGGAACTACCCGTACACTGCGCCTGCTGAAAATTCCCACTAACTGACAAAAATAATGAATAATGCCCTTCGAGAGTATCTTCGAGAGAACTGATTGCACCATGTGTAACGTGAGAAATGCTAGTCCAGGAAATGACTAATCTCTAACATCCCCTCTCAGATTTGGGAAGTAGCATGAGGCTCAGGGATTTGGAGTACTGTCAGAGAAAAAGCTGAGGAAGTGCCTTCATAAACAGATCTGCGAGATTATCCTCTGTCTTGCAGTAAGCCACATCAATGGTCTTATCCAAGATCTTCTCCCAAATGAAATGGTATTTAATCTCAATGTGCTTCGACCTAGCATAAAACATTGGGTTCCATGCCAGGGCAATGCAACTCTCATTGTCGCAATGAAGTGTCTTAGGACTTGTATGAGGACAGCCAAGCTTTCCTAGTAACCTCCGAAGCTATATCGACTCACATGTGGTAGAAGACGCCGCTCTATACTCCGTGTTTGTGGAAAAAAGGGCGACTGTGCTACTTCTTGCTACTCCACGAGATAACATCCGCACCCAAAGTAAAACAATATTTTGTGATTGACCTCCGTTGGTCAACATTGTTGGCCCAATCTAAATGTCTGGCTTGTGAGAACCAAAGGGGAATCTCAAGTACCTTTTACATAATGAATATCAAGATCGGAGGTTCTCCTTAGGAATTGCAAAATCCTCATAGCAGCATGCCAATGTACCATCTTGGGTTCACTCATAAACTCGGCAAACAGGCCTACAAGAAAGCACTAATCAACCCAAGTGTTAAGAAGTCAAATCAAGGACCCAATCAATTGCATGTAGGGGGTAGCATCCGCCGCGGAGAATCTGTATGGGCCGTAGCCTTCGAGTTCAGATCCATAGGAGTCGAAATGGCCTTACATCCCTCCATCTCAAATGTGGCCAAAATCTCTTGTACATATTGTTGTTGGAAGATGAAAATCCTCCTCAGAGTTTAAAAGAAATGAAGAAGGTCCATATCCGCCATCTCAAACACCTTGTGTAGTGCCACATTAGTTTCCTTGACCTTCTGGGCATGGGCACCTGGCAAAATAAGATCGTCCACATGAAGCATAAACAATGCGTGCCGTCCAGCTGAGGTGTGGACATATAACTAGGGATTGAAAGAGAAATGGCGATACCCCAACTTCCCTTGGAGGAACGAGTATATCTTCTCATTCGAAGCATGTGGAGCTTGTTTGAGGTGGTAAAGGGCCTTCTTCAACTTGTACGCTTGACCATTTGATGAGGAAAAGCTAGGAGGCTACTCAACATAGATCTCCTCCTTGAAATCACCATTGAGGAAGGCAGACTTTACATCAAGCCGATAAACCAACCATCTCCTATGGCCAGCTAAGGCAACAACGACTCTTATGGTAGCCATCCGAGCTATAGGTACAAAGGTTTCATGGAAATTCACTCTTGGCTGTTGTGCGAAGCCCTTTGCAATGAGTTGCACCTTGTGCTTATCCAGAGTACCATCATTATGATATTTAGTCTTGGAGACCCATTTGATATCAATCACCTTCCTATGAACGGGCCGAGGCACAAGATCCGAAGTGCCATTCTGCTCAATAGTATCCAACTCTTGCTTCATAGCCTTCTTCCAATGTTGTGAGTCATCAAACAATAGTTAGTATAGACAAGCTCAGTAGCATGTGCCTGGTTCTTTCAAGACCACCGTGGTCCATCCTGCAGCTGTCACTCCTCAGGAACTCCCTCAATGCTTGAATCACGGAGTGTGTCTTGTGCCCAACAAAGAGGATGCCGGATCTTTCCTCGACGTTCACCATCTGCTGAAGTCTGTGGAACATCCACTTGTGGGGGCTTAGTTGAGGAAGGTGGTGGGGAAGAAATATTCTCATACGAAGAGATAAGCATCTCCATGAGGCACGAGTTGCAAAGGTACGGTCGTTGGTGCCCAACTATCTTATGGATCTCCAAGCATGGGGTGCTCCTCACCCCCCTCTAAGGTTGGGACCTCTACGAATTGAACATCTCAACTCGTGTAGACATCCCGCTTGATGGGATTATACAATCAATTACCTGCATGTGCCTGGTTCCTTTGAGATTGCCGTATTCCATCCTGCAGCTACCACTCCTTAGGAACACATCTCCACAAGGCGGGAGTTGCAAAGGTATGGTTGCTGGTGCCCAACTATCTCATGGATCTTCAAGCATGGGGTGCTCCTCACCCCCCTCTGAGGTTGGGACCTCCACGAATTGAACTTCTCGACTCGTGTAGGCATCCCACTCAATGGGATCATACAATCGGTAACCTGCATGTGCCTGGTTTCTTCGAGACTGCGATGGTCCAACTTGCAGCTACCACTCCTTAGGAACTCCCTCAATCTCTGAATCACGGAGTGTGTCTCAAGCCCAATGAAGAGGAGGCCGGATTGACGCGCACCATCTTCTGTTGGACAAGATGCAGGGCCTTCAAGGCACAATGAGATTGATGACCAGCAAGGGGAAGAGGAATTTGATGACTAGTTCAAGAATTGGATGAGGACAATAGTAAATCTCTTTACTGAATTGGCAAAGGATCCTTGGTTTGTTCGATTTTGGAATGCTCCAATGAAGAACGGCAAGGGCAAGAAGAAGAAGAAGTCATCTTCTATATCTTCAAGATAGCAAGGTGCACTGAAGATAGTACCAAAGCCTTTATTTGAAGCTCCCAAAGAAGCTAGTGGAGAGAAAGAGTTGGTACTTACGAGGCAAGGTTTGCAAATGTGAGGCCATCATGGAAGTGCCAATCCGATGGATTTTGGACAGCGGGGCATGCATGCAATATTGGGGCAGCTAGGATACTTTGGTGGTAGCATGTTTTTTCATTCAACGGTTGGTCAAGGACTACATAAGGGAATGTATGGCACAACTCCCTATGGTATGCAGCAGCCAATGCACAGTGTGCAAGGCCCAATGATTTGGGTATGGTTGGAAATATGCAAAACCCTATGTATGGCAGTACTTGTTTGATGCTTGGGAAACAAAGTGGCATGTTTGGTAATGCATTTGCATCCTCCAATGCCTATGGGGCTCAAGGAGTGAGTGCTGGTTATGCAAATGCTTCTTTTGGTCTTGGTCATGATGCAAATACAGCAAATGCATCCTTTTTGCAGTGGCTAGTGTATGACAACTTGACTCCCAAAGGGGCAGCAAAAGACTACGATGAGGTTGGAAAAGGAGTAAAGTTTGAGTCCTTCAATGGTGGACAAGATAGGCTTAAAGCTTTTCTTTGGCACATCTAGTAGAGTCGTAATGCCTTTATCTTTGATTCGACCTTAGGCATCCATGGTCATGTGGGTCACATGCAAGGATTGCATTTATGGTAAATTATTTCCATGGTTTAGGCTGGCTGATACTTGGAGAGGTGACTGCTCCATGCATGGATATTGTTCACTCCAACCTTGTTGTGTCCACTACATGATCCCCTTCTTTTGTTCCTATAGCATTGTGTTTTCATAGCCTTTGGCTTCATGTGTATGTGCTCCTTATCTTTGATCGTGCATGATTGGAGAGAGAGAGAGTTTTATTAATGTCTACAAAAGGCCAAATTGGCCTATGAGACCAAAATGTTACATCTTAAAATTCAAGGAAATTTCCATGTTCCAAAATAGCTGACATCTAATGCTATGACTATCTAAATGAAAAATAAACAGTGAATAATACATAATTGATGAGTACAAAATGATATCTCAGCCAGACACAGTGTGGAATTGCTCAGGAAGCACTCTCATCTAAGGATATTTGTCATGGGTCTGTCTAGCATAGAGAGGCTGAAGCGGCGAGGTAGGGTCCCCTTATGATGGTGTAGTATCCTTTGTATCTATAGATGATGCCTCGTGCAAGGGTGTGGACCAGCTGGATGTGGGCGGCGGGCTTTGCATCTCTCTTGGCTCTGTCTAAGGTGGTCCCACGCGGTGAGAGATTTGGAGCTTTGCTTCTCTTGTGTGGACCTTGGTGACTCGGTGGTAGACACCCCTCCGTTCTTGGGTCTTGGGCAAGATGCCTTCCTTGATTGCTTTGCAATCAGATCATCCTTGCCTTGTCCACTTTCTTAGATGGACAGCTCTAGGACATTTTGGCATACCCAATGCCTTTCTTTTTGATTTGGCCCTGGTTATCTGGGGTCATGTGGTCCATGTTCAAGGATTAGTCTTATTTGAGATCTCTTCTATGATTTCAGTGGACTTGGTCCTCCCTAATATGGCTGCTCCTTGGCTCTACTCCTATTGTGCTGCTTGTATGATATTTGTATGCTATGTTTTTGTAGCCTTTTGGCTTGACTTGTGATTCACAAGATTTTCATGGCTGGACAGAAGGCTTGATGTAAATACTTTTACTTAATCTAAAATCCATGAAAAAAAAAGGAGAGATTAACATCTACTTCTGTTTCTTTGCCGTGACTTTTTCCCTTTTGTGATTTGATGTAATATAAGTACTCATTACGAAAAAAAGAGTGAGATTAACGTCTACTAAGGCCAAATTTGGCCTCTGAGACATACCCTTGTACAATGATGTTCATCACTAAACATCAAAGTGTGACATAGTAAATTGTGATGAGTGATGGTGATATATAGTGTAGAGGGAGGCTAAAGTGGTACACATGAGAGAAGAGTGAGGATACAATAGAGGGATAATGAGGGGTACATGTGGAGCTCTATCCATCTAGCTGTATAGCTGGGTATGAAGATATAATAATCCCTAGTTCCACCCAATCAAAATCCATGGGTAGAGTATGACATACATCCCTAAGGAGGTAGTATAGGGGTAGTATCTCGTATGATCTCACAGCTTTGTATTGGTCATAGCGTCAATGAATCTCCCTCATCTCTCTTTGGTGTAAGCTCTGTGTTTGGTATCTCTGCCTCTGTGGTCAGTGTGCTGCTCTAATCTCCTCAGCTCTCTGGATTGTCACATTTCTTTGTGCAAGTACTATGTATCTGGTCATCGTCCGGAAAAAATTAGTGAGCTGTGACTACTTTCCTCCTCTATGTAGGGCCATCCTATAGTAATGATGTGTGGAGCCTCTGAATTTGAACGAGGAACTCACCTAAGTGGCATGATTGATCTGAGGGAGGCGTCCTTAAATAGTGTGGGGTATGTTGTCTAGAATGTATTGTAGGCTTTGCATGTGTATACATAGTGCTCCTTCCTCTACGTCTCCTCCCAACATAGTCTACATATTTGCTCGGTTCGGGGAATATGACCTGCTCTTCTTGCCTTGATCTCGAGGTGATGAGATGAAACCCCGAACTCGCCAATAGCTACTTGCATCTCATGTGGCATGTAGACATCCAAGTTTCCAGGTCTAACAATAAAACCGTTTGTTGTGGTCCTCATGAAGTGTTGTCTATAGTAGGATATCTTCATGGGAAGGGGCTACAGGGGTGAGATCCGTGTGTGCTGTATATGTAGTTGTTAAAGATCGTGTGGCATGACCAAGTTCCTCTCTAAGTGGGAGAGGTTTATGAAGGGGGAGTCAAGGTCATACTATAAGGGGGAGGTGGTCCATGTTGATCTCATATCTTGTGAGCCACCACTACTCGACATGTGCATACCATGAGGTCTCATCTCCTGCATGGGCCAACTGTTGGGAGGCCTTACGGGTGCATGGCACACACTTTGTGAATAAAATTAATGGTTTGGAAAAGAGCGTGTAGCATCATGGGGGGTGCACAAACTTTGCTTTGATGATCTCATGTGGTACTGATGGATTATTGTGGATTATCCGTAAGAGCATAATGACATGTGGTCTCTCAACTTGTGTCCATAGATATATAGCTAGGCCAAGTGATGATCTGAGAGAGAGAGAGAGAGAGAGAGAGAGAGAGAGAATCATCAAATGGTGGAGGTCAAAAGATGGGTCACGGAAAAGGCTAATAAAGTATGGCATACTCGGGATAGTAAAAAGAAGTGGCAAGAAAGATTCATTCAGCTTTGGAAGTCTAAGGTTCCATATCAGGGTAAAGTGTTCATGTGGAGGCTACTAATTGGGGGTCTTCCAACTGGTGTAATTGGGGGTCTTCCAACTGGTGATGTGCTGCATGCCTGCAAAATCTCTGCTGGTCGTGTGTTTTGTACTACATGCGATGAAACAATGCTTCATCTTTTTGTCTTGTGCCCTGTTGCTAGACAAATTTGGAGTTTTGTTTCCCGTGTGTGGTCCGCGGCAACTCAACATCGGATATTAGTTCACTCATGGATCATGGGAAAGCTAATTTCCTTGTCTTCTTTTCATTCAGATTATTCTTGCCTTTTCCATTTCGTTAGATGGACAGTCTTGTGGCATATTTGGCATACTCGAAATGCCTTCATTTTTTATTCAGTATCGGGCATCCATGGTCATGTGGCCCGTGTTCGTGGTTTAGTATTATGGTAGATCTCCTCTATGGTCTCAGCTGACTTGGTTCTTCCTGACATTGTTGCTCCCTGGCTGGATATAGTTCGCTCCACTCTAGTTGTCCTTTCTAAGTGACATTTCAGAGTTAGAGTTGTGAGACTTTTAGTTGTATCCGTGTGGTTTTTTCTATGCTGACCTGATGGTCTGATGTAAAAAATGTGTATCCTTTCTGTTTGGTTGGCCTGAAGGCAAGATGTAAATATTCCAATATTAATATACACTCATTCACGAAAAAAAAAGAGAGCATGCTACCTGTTATGAAACAGGAGAGAACATGCCCTTTTACAGGGGTCCGGGGATTGGGGCATTTGCCCTATTATACAAAAATAAATCATTTTAGCATAAATAAAAATCTTTTGGAGCTGTTTTGAAGAAGAAGACTGGGTAGTAATGCACGTCAATTAAATGCTAGTGTAGGTCTTGATTTTGGTGGCTCAGCACCCCCTCTCAAGCCCAAAAAGTTGCTATAAAAGGAGAGAGAGAGTGAGAGAGTATATATTAACGTCTCTAAAAGGCCAATGTGGCCTATGAGACCAAAGCAGTACATACTCCACCTAGTTATTAACTTTTAAGATAATAAACAGACAGTAGGATCCCCCATAAAGATTAAATATGTGGCAAGGGAGTTGTTGACAAAGATCATCAATAGTTGGAAGCAAATTGGAATCCAACCCAGGTAGTTTAACTTGGCCAGAACTTGACCTCCAAGGAGCAACCAAGTCTATCTCCATGCTTGATTTTGGCCTCTATGAAGATAACACTATGCCGGCCTCTTTGCAGGATGAGATTCAAAGGTGCAACAACCAAGTCATGGCTGAAAAATCCAATGCTTAGGCCTTGATACATTTTGTTACATCTATAGTGTCATAAAGGGTGTAGAAAAAGACCAAGGCTCGTTATCATTTCGTGCAAGTGTCAACATGTGGAGGGGAGTGAAACACAGTCCTTCGATGAATAGTTGGCTTTTGGAGAGAATAAAATGTAGTTTGCCAATGAACGGTCACATGGGCCATGAACTCCTTTGAAGCCCCCTTTGAACTCCCTTTGAAGGAGATGGGGAAGCTAGAAACTTATGAATGACAACCTCCAAGGAAGTGGAAGAAGGAATGTGCAATGAAGAAGGTATTTGGGATTAGGGCTGTTGTGGAGGGAGGGAAACAGAGTCCTTCACATGGGTACTAGAGGTGGCTTTTCCACGGTGAGTAGAAGAGGATGGGAGCGAGAAGTATCACAAATGATCTCCTCGATACTCATGGTTAATCCATATTCATGGAGTCATACAAGGGAGTGGGAATGTGCAGTCCTTTTGGGGCCATAGGTGGGTGATAGCTTTTGGCTCTCAATGGAGCAGATTGGATAGCCGAAGCTGACAAATGGCCACTGTCTTTGGATGGAGTGGACTTCAAGGCCAAAGGTTGTGCAGGCCACTATATGTGAAAATAGGAAGGAGAATGGCAATCTCTAAGAGGGCTTATGGCCTCGTGACATAGTTGCACTAGTACCATGTATGAAAGGTTGCATACTATACCATACTTTAGGTACCGTACCTTACGTATTAGTACCATAAGGTATCAACTTAATGGATACATATTTTTCCGTTCGAACTACACTTTGGGATGAGTTAAATGCTCTTTATACCAATATGATTCTCCCATGAGATTAGGTTATTTGAGATTCAAACAATTTCTCTCAACCTCTCTCTCTCAAGCCCACACTTCTTTTATTTATATGATCATTCATGTATGATGTATCCACTCCCATCTATGTAGTTGTAAGTTGTAGGTAGCAGTAGCACATGTTGCACATGCAGCATTAGGTTTTGGCATGTTACCCTCAAGTATTCATCTTATATACTCTAATAGCATTGCTATTCAGACTTGAAACATCTATTATGTTATCTTTAGTCGAAAATAATCAAGTTAATTTTTTTTCGTACTAACATCGCACCGTACCTTATAAAATCTTAAGGTACCATTTAGTATTGTATTTTATCGTACTGTACCGTATCATATCTTTCGTACCTGACAACTATGCCTCATGAGGTTTGATGTGCTTCAGGTGCTTGAAAGGGCTTAGCATAAATTACATGTGTCTTATTGCCTTGAGCACAAAGAGTTATACCCAAGTTGGCACAAAGAATGCCTTTGGGGAGATGCATATACTTTGGTGGTGTAGGGAGCCATGGTCGATGATATCATTTTAAGGTGCATGTCTTGCTGCATGAGGTGCACCTAGTGGTCCATGCTGCAGCCTGTGGGAAATAAGCCATAGCATTGATGTGGCAGACTTGTAATGGGAGGGAGTGAAACTTAGTCATCCTAAATGTTGCAATGGAATGGAGTTCGGCTGACAATGGTCTCATCACTCCCCACGACTTGTGTTCTTCATGGAGGAGGAACTTCAGCTCTTGGAGCACCTCTATTGTGATACCATGTAAAGAAATTGTAGGGTTTATAGTGGAGATCATAGTGTATAATAAAGCTAGTAGTGGATGAACACAAAAACATAAAGAATGGAAGAGCACTGGAACGTTTCAGCATGCTGACAGCATCCACAATAGCTGCGTTCTGACTCTAAACAGGATGCTAGCATTCATGTTGGCTGTTGCCCCCTATTGGAGTGCGCACATCATCAGATCATCAACATTCTTTGTGTTTTTAGTTTCCTACAGCCGGTCTCATCTTCAGCCATCATCAACTGCTTGTTGGAGCCCAACTTCATGAAGACTCTTGTGTTTTTGGTCATCCACAGCAGGCATCATATTCAGCAGTCCTTGCCTGCATGTTGGAGATCCTCATAGTCAGTTTTTCATCATTATTCTGCCTTTTGGAGTCAGCATCCCTCATTTATGCTTTCCCCCATCATCAATTGCGGATACCTTCCTTTGGTAGAATCTCATCTTCATCATTGACACCTCTTTGCTTGAAGGACCATGTTTTGCTTCCATCATAGTATATATCCCTTCACAAGTGCTGCCACCAAAAGTTAATTAGGAAAGTGTAGTCATATCCAAGCTTTCATTGGTGTCATTGACTCATCTTAGCTTACCTCAATATGTGTCTGCAAGATATGGAACCTTAAGGCCCCTTGTATTCATGATGCTTTACATTTCACTTTTTTGCTTGAGTTCTTGAGTTCATTCATGGTGTCTATGTTTTGCTGTACACATTGTGTTTCCCTCACAAACCCTACTGTTTCTTCACATGGTATTAGAGTAGAGGTGCCTAAAGAGCTAAAAATCCTCATCCTCCATGGGGACAAATATAGGTTGTGAGGAGTGGCAACATTTTGTTAGTTTCAAGATTCTTCTTTATTCCATTGTATCATTCGGGAGAGACCATTGAAACCAGCCAACTTTCTTGGATAGGGTGGTAATGACCTGATTAATCGACAATTACAACAAGCATAAAATTCACATAAACTGAAAATGCACACTCCACCACTCCTTGATCTTGGACAATGGATAGCTTGTTGGCCCCGAAAATGGCGCCCCTTGTAGTATTTCTTTAGCTTGTATTATAAATGGATGGAGTACAATTGAGATTCTCTAATCTCCCCCACTAAGCCAAGTGCCTCTTATTGTCAAACTTATCAGCAAGCCTTTAAACCAAATTGGCCCCTAGTTTGCTTAGGGATTGGCCTTCACCCTACTCTATGAAAGACAAATTTAGCCCCAAATCTGATATTGATTGGCTGGCCTCTTGAATCTCCTTGGAATTCCTGATTTCAGTTGCTAGAATTCAAGTCCTAGGTCCTCAATTTTGAGTACGCATCTCGAGGCAGCTGTCAAAACTCTAATTTGTGCTGTAAATTAGGGTTTATAGTAGAGATTGATTGAAATCTCTTTCTCTGATGACACAAATGGTTGGATTTTGTTGAGATAACTTGAGAGATGGTTGAAGGATGAGAGAGAATCTTATAGTGAGAGAAATTTTAGAGTTTCATCATGAGAAAGGTTGAAAAATTGCTATTGTCCTACTCAAACAGCCATGGAAGTTGTCACATATAGCTTAGGACTACCAGAAAGGACTACCAGAAAGGTTGTTGCCCCATCTTATATGTTGTCATGTGCACTAGAAGGACCTTGGGCCACTATCATTTGCACTAGGAGGACTCCAAATTGCTATCACTTGCTGTAGGATTGGTCCTTGGTGGCTGCAAATCACATCAACATTATCTCCTTGCTCTCTTACAGCCTCCTTCTCTCTCACAATAGTTGGAATAGACATTTACCAGTCCCCAAAACGTTTTTTTCACTTGCTTGGGCAAGTTTTGCCAAGTAGTAGCCTTCTAATTCTATTTTTCAAAATTATCCAACTTATTCAATTAATTTTCAAAATATTAATTCTGAAAATTAATTTAACAATTATTCTAGCTCTCAAAAAATTAGTTTTCCCAGTTAATAATTAAATTGGCCTAGCTAATTTGTCTCCCAAGTATCCCTGAGCAGTTATTGACCCTTAGAAAGACATAAATTAATTAATTAATGCCTAGCCTTCAATGTCACCATCGACATTAGTGGCCAATAAATTGGTCTAGGCCCAAATCTGACGCTAAGGATAGTAGCACCACATGGCCATAATATCATCATGAGCAGAGGATAAAGAAATGGTCGTTGAGTTATTCCACAATGGTATTCCTCTCTCTACAAAGCTCCATCATCATTTTATAGTGCTCTTTGAGCTCTTTATCTCAATCATGTTTAATCTACAAATCTACGCTTGTTAGTCCAGGAGCCATGACTATAGTCCATGTGTTCAACATGCCAAATATCCAACTCATACCCTATTGTGATGCCCTCACATGCTCCTTTCAAGCTTACTAGAACAATCCTAGCTTAGTAATGAGGTTTTAGGTCCCACATTGTGGAATAATCAACTTGCACCTCACATATGCAAGTCACTTTAGCATGTTTGACTAACTTTTAATCAAACCCTAAGCAAAGCAATAAAATCTCACATCCTCATAATAGACTGTTATCTTCTTCCTCCCACCATACTATTATAGTTTTGACACACTAGTTTTATGGCTTTTTTCCTGCAAGATGGAGAATAGACCACTGGGTGCACCCATTGTGGCAAGTTAGGACACAATATCAAAGCTTGTCATCATTAATCTCTTGACTATCGCACTGAGGTATGTGCATCTACCCCTAGACACTCCTTGTGCCACCTTTCTATTTTGGGCTGTAGAGGTTGTTCTGCATCGGCTATGAGAGTTCTATGCTCAAGGCACTAAGATGTCCACTATGTACACTAAGCTCTTTCAAAGCAGCAAGACACCCTAAGGCCTATTGAGGCCATAAGCCCTCATGGAGACCCCAACAAATGTGCTATGGAGGTTTTCCCTGCGTACTTTTGGGCTTAATGGCTTCCATGACCCTTGGCTTTGTAGTCCACTCTATTGAGAGATAGTGGCTGCTTGTGGCCACTACCTTCAGCTTTGCAGCCCGCTCCATTGAGTGATAGTGGTTGTTCACCACCACCTTTGGCTTGATAGAGGCTATTGTTGGTACTCGTGGCTCCACAACACTTGGTAATTTCTACTCCTCCCTTGTATGAATCCATGAACATTAACTCCAACAAGGTTCATCAAGATCATTTGTGATACTCCCCTCTCATCTGTCTTCCACTCAAGTTTGGGAGGATACCTTTGGGAGCTGTCAGGCCTCTATTCTATCACAGCTCTAGATGTCTTTTTCTGCACTCATGGCATCCATTTGTTCTTCATTAGACACTTTGGAGGCCACGATTCACAAGTTTCCAGATTCCTTCTCTCTTTCAGAGTGGGATTCAAAGGGGGATCTCCTTCGTCTAGATTTAGAGGGGGCTATAGAGGGAGTCACATCCCATCATTACCATCCCCATGCAGTCATTCACACCTTGGTGATGAGCCTTGGCATTCATCTACCCTTGGGACCTGTATTATCCTTGTCATCAAGAACCTTGCCAACCGTGCTTAATTGGCAATTATATTGTGTTTATATTTGCAGTACATTTAAAAACCATCAACAGGTGGAGGATGTCTCTTTCTCTCCTCTTAGGGCACCTTTTTGAGCTTGAGAGTGTGTTGAGAAACCAAAATCATGGCATGCACTAGCAATAAATTGTGGTGCATTAATGTCTAATTATGCTCTTCATTAGCAGCCCCAGAAAGGATTTATTTGTATTTATGACTTCTGAATGCCCAAAAATGTCCTTTATACATGTTGTGGGCATCCAACCTTATCTCTTCACACACTTCTTTCGGATTAGCTCAATCTCTCTCCCTCTCCCTCTGCTGGTCACACATCTTTTGGCGCTGGCAATTTATTGTACATCTGCTGCCACAAATCCAGAGGCTGCCCAGCCAGTCTTGACTGTTCTTGGAGGTCCATCCATTCAGGTGACATCAGATCATACTTGTTTTGCTGCACTGGTGGCTGCCTTCCTGTCCTTGAATTCCAAGACCACTGCCATA
The DNA here is from genome assembly GCF_053477565.2 of Lygodium microphyllum. Classification (NCBI taxonomy): domain Eukaryota; kingdom Viridiplantae; phylum Streptophyta; class Polypodiopsida; order Schizaeales; family Lygodiaceae; genus Lygodium; species Lygodium microphyllum. The sequence goes on from NC_141146.1 coordinate 138,416,160, forward strand.
TCTGTGGTTTACACTTCTGATGGTTTCAACATGTTGACTGCATCCATAGTAGCTGTATTCTTCTGCTGAACAGGATGCCCAGCAGTTGTATTGGCTTCTGCCCCCTATTTGAGTGCTCACGTCATCATATCATCGATATCCTTTGCGTTTTTGGTCTCCTACAGCATATGTCACCTTCAGCCATCATTGACTGATTGGTGGAGCCCATCTACATCAGCATTTTTTTTTCATCCACTGCAGGTGTCATTTTTAGCACTCATTGCCTACATATTTCAGATCTTCATTGTCAGTTATTCAGCATTATTTTGTCTTCTGGACTTGGTGTCCCTCGTGAAGCTGCCCTGAACATTACATTGCAGATGCCTTCATGTGGAGCAGTCTCAGCTTCTTCATCAAATCCTCTCTGCCCAAAGGACTGTGTTTCACTCCCTACGCAGTGCAGATCCCTTCATAGGTGTAGCGTCTGGTTAGTCAAAAAAGCGCACTCATCTCTGAGCTCTGATCGGCATCATCGACTTGTCTCAGCTCACCTTAGTACTGGTCTATGAGACACAGAACCTAAGGCCCCTTGTACTCATTGCATTTTCCATTCCATTTATTCTTCGAGTTTTTGAACTCATTCACTGCCATTGTGTTTTGACATTCTCACAGTGTTTCTCCCATAGATCCTATCGTCACTTTGCAGCTCTAAGTTAGGCAGTAGTAGCTCATGTACGACAACATCCACTAGGCACTTGATGGAAGGAGAGCTGATGGAGAGGAGTGAGAGCTTTTAACATTAATTAATACTTGTTTGGGGCTGTTCTTAAAGAGCAATATTAGGCATTACTGCATGACAATTAACTGTAAGCCTTGATGTTGGTGGCTCAACATTGAGCAATTACTTGTGTAGCACCGAGCTTGCTCATCTAAATCTTCCTTTCTATCCTGGTGGTATAACCAAAAAGTGAACCATCAAAATGTCTCTCTGAAAAGGGATCCTTTCAAAGCCACTCTCTTGATCCCTTCAAGCCAACTCTTCCTTGTTCATTGTGCAAGTGAATGGATCAAGATCAATGTATCAAGTCTTGTAAAGCAAAGCAACCATTCCTTTGATCCTTTGACAATCTTATCCTATATCCTTTGTTTGATCAAGGAGTTTCAAAGATGGGAAATGGAAATATGTTTTTGTAGTCGTGAATCAAAGTTTCAGCCTCTGTCTGAAATGGAAAAATGGGAATCGTATTAAAATGTGTGTGTGTGTGTGTGCGCGTGCGTGCGTGTGCGCGTGTGCACGCACATGTGCACAGATGCAGTTACATGTGCACACGCTCAGTTTTATTACAAGCTACTACTTTAGTCTTCTTATAATTAAATGCTTACATTACCACACATACACATTATAATAACTATTTAGAAGCTATTGGTTGTTAGCAACCATTAAAAGTTAAAACTACCTTCTCATTTAACACAAATCTTTGTGTTACTCCATGCATCCTCTCACTGTAGATGGCTTTTATGATGAGAAATTGGAATGCAAATGCATGTAATAAAAGTGGAATTTGAAGGCTAGAAATGAAAGCTAGCAAACTAAAAATACACTGCTTGCCGAATGAAAACATAAACATGGGTAGTTAAAGTTTGGGCCCTCCTAATTAGGTTCTTATACTTTTTAGTATGGACCATTGTTTGCAAATATTTTTTGTCAATTTTTTATGTAACGATTGTAAAGAGGGTGGAGGCCTCTTGATCTTTTCTGACATCTGTCCATGCTCATGCAGATTATGGAAGTTTTCTTTATTTTCTTTATTTGTGATAACTATTGTCTTGTTGTTTCTTAATTGCACATTCCTTCTGTTGCAATCACCTTGACGTACTTTTCCTTGATAGTTTTCTTGTGGAAACTGGAATCTTTAAAGATATTCTCAAAGTTTCATGGTTTACTGTAAGCCAAGGCCCAGCATTAGTGAACATATCTTTTACGTAAATGTTATAATTCTTCTGTTGAGTTTATTATATTTTCCAAAGAGAGACAATGGTTGTGATAGCTTTTTACAAAGCAGTTTAATCTTTCAAGGTAGCATACTCTAAAGACTGAGGGTAGAACATATCCTAATCTTTCTTTTTTTCAGGGCCAATTGCATATTCTGGACAAGAGCATTAACGATCCCCTTCCCTCAGGATTTTGTGTTTCCCAAGCATTTTTCTTCAGTGACTAGTAATGATGCCTGTCCTCAAAGAAGTGAAAATGATCTGTCTACAGATTCATTCCCTCAGTGTAGAAATACATATGAAAGTATAATTGCTGATGGAGATGATAATGCTAGGAATGCTGATGGTTATGCCCAAGGCAGAAGCAAATTTGCAGATAACGGGGATGAAATTTTGAATAATCAAAGTGCAACCGCAGAAGAGGCTCAAGGAGAAACAGTTTGGGTTGAGGGATTAGTTCCTGGTATTGACTTTTGCAACCATGGTAAGTTGTAGTTTATTGTGAGCTTGTGGATCTTTCTGAACTAGCATAATTTTTCTCTCTTTGTTTGAATTCACAGCTGCATCTGTAATGTGGTTATGGCCAAGTCATTTTCCTTTACTATTTTGGGTTTTTTGGGTGAGGGGTTAGACGCATTGGGGATATGGACCCTCTTACCATGAACATCCAAGGTGCATTAGAGAGGAAGGATCTCAGTTTTTTTGAAGTTATATATGAAAGGGATTTATGATGGTATGAAAATTTGTTTTAAAGCACCTAGTATTGATCATAACTGATTGAAAGGGTACATATAATGCATTCTTTGCTTATTATCTACTAGTTTTGGTGAGATCTCCTTTCAAAAGTTGCAAGATTTCTTTTAATCCTTCAAACTTATTTATGTCAAGGTTTCTGATAGACTGAGGCTTTATCAACTGATTGAAAGTGCCTGACCCCCAGGCCTCATAGGTAACCTTGCTTGTTGAATAGAGCCTCTAGTCAGTCCTTTTTGAGCATCTGCCTTCAACTTGTGAAGAGAAAGCATCATTTTCCTGGTCCCTTTTGGTCTTGAACATATTGCATTCATTATGTTTGGGCCCTCTCTATTATAGTCTTTCTTCTCCAATTCTGTAGTCTTGAGTTCTTATGGCTCACGTCTGGATGCTACAAGATATACTCAAAAAGTTCATGCGTTCTATTCTACATGTGTGGTTGAATGAGCAGCTGGCAAGTCTCTAGTGTGATGTGGTTTGGGAAAATCTTATAGCAGTTTACACTCTTGGAGTATTCTCCAGATTGCTGGGTTTGGCTCACTCTTGTGCTCATAGAGGAGTGGCAGTGATCTTCATTAGGACACTGGGGCACTTTTTACTCTCCGTACGAGAGGTTTTTTCCCCCAGATTTATTCCTTTTATTTTATGTGCCTATGTTACACAATTTTAGGCACTTATCATGTTTCACACATTTTCGGTGTGAACACCCTCTTACAACCCTAAGGTTTAAGGGTTATACTTTGTACTTGCACCTTAAGCTTCAGATTAATTGCATTGGGTGTCGTGCTCTCACACTTTTTATTGTCTACTCCACTCTCAGCCGAGCTTCAATCTCTTCTTGTTCTTACATTTGATATCAGAGCTGATTTCAGCTCCACTAGTTGAGCTGCCACCAGCTTTCCTCAGCTCCATAGCTCCTTGTGAAGGGCTGTTGCTCCAGTCGCCTGCACCAAAGAAGTGAGCCTGCCAGCCCAGCTCTCGCCTATTTGCCAGTGCTGCCACACTAGGGCAGCGTTTTGTCCTCCCTGCAGGAACACCAGTCCTTTGTGCAGCCCAATGCCCAGCCCCAGCCTGCCTTCAGCCCGCCACCAGCGCTATAGGTGCCAGCCTCTAGCTGTGCTTGCCCCTTGCACTTGGATGCTGGCCTGCGACTTGCTGCAGCTCTGACAGGTGCCGCCTGCTGCCTCCAATGTGCCGCCTACTTGGCCTTGACCCGAACGACCAGTCTCCACCCGCTGTGGCTGAGCACCACCAGTCCGCCCGCCAAATCTGCCTGAGCTGCGCCCACCAGGCCAGCAATCGGAGGTAACACACTAAAAAAAAAACAAAAAATCAAATTTTAATTGAGATTCACTTCTCGGGAAGGGGCCTGTTGCTCGGGTAAGCATTTTCAGTTTCTGCACATGCGTGGGACACAATTACAGCAGTGCATTTTGGGCCAGACATTTGGGGCTTTTGCAGTCAACTCAGTGATTGGCAGATGTATATTTGTGACAGTCTGAAATAGATTGATTTTGTGCATTTTGGGACAATAAATTTTGGGACTTTTGCATTTTCAGTGCTGCTGAACATTAATTGCACCTTGGACAGTGTGCATTTCAGATAGTTTTGACAGAGTGTGCTTAAATTTGCTAATTACAGCAAAGTACTTGCTGTAATTTCTGAAAATTCTGAGATTTTCAGGTTGGTCCAGCTTGAGGCATTGCTCTTTTGCTCTCTGATCAACATCATTTATCATGGCAAATCAGGGAGGTGATATATTTACTTACGTATCCAAGGAGGATAGGTTGGATGGTAACAACTATTCCTTTTGGTCCTTCATGATGAAGAATGTGTTGATTGCGAAGAATCTTTGGGATTATGCTAGGGGTGAAGAAGTTAGGCTTGGGGTTGTGGCCCCTGCTACTACTCCTCTAGGATGACATGGACAGCGGGCAACTCAGCCTGTTCAGCCTACTCCAGCTCAACCACTTCCCCAGAGATCAGCAACACAAAAGGCATGGGAGACACGGGATGCACAAGCTTTGGCACCGATTGCATTGGTAGTTTAGCGGTCTATTATCCCTCACATTCGGTCTCCACCTTCTTCATGAGAGGCCTGGCTGACCTTAGAGCAAATGTTTACTGGAAAGAATGAGAGGCATATCTCTTTGTTGAAGAAAGAGCTTGAGATAGTGAAGATGGATGAGGGTGATTCTATGCAGGATCATCTCAATTAAATTGAGGACTTGTGGGAGTAGCTTATGAATGTAGATGAGTATTACTCAGATGCGCAGATGATATCTACTACCTTGAATTCATTGCCGTCCTTGTACATGGCCTTTCGTACGGCCTTAAACCTCACCATGAGGATTGCCCCACAGCCCCTTACTTTCCTTCAGCTGGTCAGTTTGCTCTTAGAGAAAGAGTTGACAAGAAGGAATAGTGGTGTGGATGTTATAGCCTTTGAGCAGACTTTTATGGCACGGCAGAAGGGCAAGTGCAGCCAAGCAAAGAATGCTCCGTAGAGCTCTAGGACTTTGGGCACTTCACAGGGCAATAAGAAATAAGGGGGCACGCAAGCCAAGAAGGGAAAGTGCCACTATTGCAAGAAGTGAGACCACTACATCACTGAGTGTAGAAAGCGCATAGCCAAGGAGGAGAAGAATGATTCATGGATGTTTGTTTCTGATGTATCTTCTACTACTATTGAGTCCGCCTCCTTTGTTGCAGACATGGACTATTGTTTTTACATATGTAGTTATGACTCTTCTTGGGCTAATAGATCATTTAGCTCTATTGAGGATGCGGGCACACGGTTTTTTGATAGTGGTGCTTCCAGACACATCACATCTCGAAGAGATTTGTTTAATTTTGTTATTGCAGCCCTGATTGGCAAATCTGTACAGTGTGCCAATAATGCATCATACCTTGTTAGCAGTATTGGGGAGATTGTGTTAACAGCCATTGTTGGCTCTATTCTTTGCTTGCAGGATGCCTTGTTTGTGCTAGGTATAAAGAAGAATTTGTTATCTATTTCTTCTTTGGCAAGGTGTGGTTTGGAGGTCACCTTGATGATGACAAATGCATGGTGAGAGATAAGGAGCACATGACTTTGGTTTTGACTGGCACTCTATGTCATGGGTTATATGAGTTGGATGCTTTTTCAGTTGATCAGTTGGTCTATTTAGCGTCCACTCTTACTCTTGCTATGTCACAGGTGGAGTTATGGCATGCTCGTATGGGGCCTGTAAACTATGGTAGCTTGATGCTTATGCAGCGCACACAAATGCTTGATGGTTTACCTCTCTTGGAGAGACCTCTTGAGCACTTATGCGAGGGATGTATTTTGGGGAAAATGCATCTTTTTTTGTTTCCCTATGATGTTGCTTTTAGAGCAACTACTAGGTTACAGATTGTGCACTTAGATGTATGTGGTTCTATGCAGACAAAGTCATTGCGTGGCTTTTACTATTTTGTCACTTTCATTGATGAATTCACTTGTTTTTGTTGGATCTACTCTTTGGTGAAAAATTCAGAAGTGTATCATGCATTATTGGCTTTTGTAGCGCTTGTTGAAAATCAATTTGGTTGCAGGGTGAAGACTCTCCGTTCGGATTGAGGGGGGAAATACATGTCCTCTATGTTGAATTTCTTTTTGAAGCAAAAGGGCATTGTTCATCAGTACACTACTGCTTACACTCCACAACACAATGGGGTTGTAGAGAGGAAGAATCGATCACTCATGGAGATGGCGAGATGTATGCTGAAAGCAAAGAGCTTGCCACACAGTTTTTGGATGGAAGCAGTTATGTGTGCTTGCCATGTCTTGAATAACTGCCCCCACCAAGGCATTAAAGAATGTCATGCCTTTTGAGGCTTGGAATAGCTGGAAACCTTCTGTTGGGCATTTTCATACTTTTGGGTGTCTTGCGTATGCACACAATTCCAAGGTACTTAGAAAGAAGTTGGACAACGAGGATGTTAAATACATTTTTGTGGGGTACAACAGTGAGAGCAAAGGATATAGATTATATGATCATGTCTCTAAAAAGATATTTGTTTGTAGGGATGTGGTTTTCGATGAAAAAACAGAATTATCCTTTGCTAGTTTTGACACATATTAGCCTGCCAGTGATGTATTTGAAGGGCTGCTGTCCATTTTTTTCAGTGATATAGCTAGAGCTTCAACAAGTGAACTTAATGTTCAGCCAGCTGCTCCATTGGGTAATGCAGAAAATCAGCCCATGGCTGATCTGAATATTCAGCAAGGTATTGATTTTGAATTTCAGCAAGAGCTTGTATACAGTGAGGAGGCTAGACAAATACCTAGATGGTATTTGCAGACTATGAAAGATAGTCATTTGGATGCTCCTATTGCTGGTCGTACTAGAAGGCAAGCTCGTATGCATGATGGTGCACATACCATGGAGTTTGTCATGGTAGTAGATACATTTGATAATGAGGAGCCTCAATGTTTTGAGGATGCACAACATAGTGTGCATTGAATGGCAGCAATGCAAGCTGAGTTTGATTCCATCATAAAGAAATGGGATTTAGTGTCTTTGCCTATTGGAAAGAAATCCATTGGTACAAAGTGGGCCTATAAGCTGAAAAGGGATGTAGATGGATCCATTGAAAAATATAAGGCCAGGCTTGAGGCTAAGGGCTATGCACAGAAGAAAAGCATTGACTATGAGGAGACATTTGCTCCTACCTCCCGCATGATTACCATTAGATCTATGGTTTCTTTGGCTGTACATTATGGATGGATTGTGCATTAACTTGATATAAAGACTGCATTCAAGAAGAAGTGTATGTATAGCAGTCGATTAGTTTTGCAGTTGAGGGGTCAGAACACTCGGTCTATAAGCTGAAAAGGGCTTTATATGGTTTGAAACAAGCTCCTTGAGCTTGGTATGTAAAGATTGATGCCTTTTTACTCAGCCAAGGGTTCATAAACAACTCATCAGAGTCTACCCTTTATGTATGTAAAGAGGGGGGATCCTTTTTGCTTTCAGGGACACATGCTGATCACATTTCAGCATTCAAACAAAATTTGCAGCAAACTTTTGAGATGTTAGATTTGGGGCCTTTGCACTATTACTTGGGCATTTAGTTCATTCATGATGCTAGAGGCATTGGATTGTCATAGTTGAGATACATTGGTAAACTTCTTGAGAGGTTTGGCTTACAGGATTGCAAGCCAGTTTGTACACCAATGGAACCTGGACTGAAGTTGTCATTGCATGATGACAGTGACTTGTTTGATATCCATATATATGCTCCAATAGTTGGATGTCTTATCTACCTATGCAACACAAGGCTAGACATAACAATTTGCAATTTCAGCCCTGAGCAGATATATGCATCAACCACACATGTCACATTGGCAAGCTGTCAAGCTTGTTTTCCGTTACTTGCAGGGTACTAGGACTCTTGGATTGCTTTATGCCAAGAGGGGACCATTGCATTTACATGCTTAACGGTGATTCTGATTGGACTGGTGATTACGATTCTCGTTACTCCACTAGTGGCATTTCTTTCTTTCTTGGCTCATCTTGCATATATTGGCTTAGCAAGAAACAATCCATGGTTGCCACATTGTCATGTGAAGTTGAATATAAGGAAGCTTTCACTACCACAGTTGAATGCGTATAGCTTAGACGCTTGTTGGCTGACTTGGATGTATTTGTCACAGAGCCTACTCCTTTGTTCACTGACAGTCAGGTGCCATTGCTGTGACATGGAACCTTATGTTTCATGTACACACGAAACACATTGAGATCCATTATCACTTTGTCAGAGAGAGGCTACATGCAGGTGATATCATCCTTGTCTACTGTCTACCACCAATAATGTGGCAGATATCTTCACCAAAGCTCTTCTTCATGACAAATTTGAAGCATTTTGCAATGCTTTAAATTTGATCTCCTTTGGTGGATGACCCTTGTATCTTGATCACTCTTCATTCCAGGGAGGTTTGTTGGGTTTGATTCACTCCTGCGCTCACAGAGGAGTGCTGGTGATCTTCATTAGGACACTAGGGCACTTTTTACTCTCAGTACGAGAGGGTTTTTTCCCCATATTTATTCCTTTTATTTTATGTACCTATGTTACACAGTTTTAGGCACTTATCGTGTTTCACACACTTTGGGTGTGAACACCCTCTTACAACTCTAAGGTTTAAGGGTTGTGCTTTGTACTTGCACCTTACACTTCAGATTAATTACATTGGGTGTCGTGCTCTCACACTCTTTTTTCCAAGTAAAATGTGGCTGATTATATTACTAAAAAAACTGATTACAACGGAGTGCTCATGCTCAATAGACTAGCTGGAGCTAATATAAAGTCACAAATACATCATGTATACAAGCCTCTCAAGGAGGTCTAGGGGGGATGGGGGCAAGAAGCCATGGGGGGGGAGGGGGGTGTATCACCAACTGGGGCTGCCTGCCTGCATCACGAAGAACAGATCCTAGCTGCCCCAAGTGCGCATGAAGTGACATCAGAGCTCCTGGCGAGCCCTGGACTTGCCCTGCACCTGATCCCATCGGCCGAGAGGGAGTGGATGATGGAGGTCTAGAGCTCTGCTAAGGTCGCCTGTGCTGAAAGTCTCTCTCCGCCGAAAGCTTCCTGACACCGCGCCTTCCAGATGTGTGATTCAATAAGACTCCCTATGATCTCCCATACCTCTGAGCGGTCTGTAGTGGGCTCCAGTACTTGGCGGATGGGTAGAGCCTCCAAACCAACCACTGCACACGATCTTGTCTTGATAATGAATATCCTATCTTGCATCCCGGCCTCATACAAAAGGTAACGGCCTTGGCTGACTGCCTGCCAACAGAAAGCTCCCCATGAGATACATCCAAGGCTGGGTGCCCGTGCTCTCACACTCTACAGTGTCTACTCCACTCTCAGCTGAGCTTCAATCTCTTCCTGTTCTTATACAGATTTGGTGTAATATTGTGCATGCAGATAGCTTTCAGAGTGTTATGATTGTTCCTTGAAATGAGTCAAAGTAGCTGCCATGCACTTGGAACAACAGTATCCTATTTCTTTTCATTCATAGTTGGCACCCTAGGTGTTAGTGCTCATTTAAAAATGATCATTGTATCTTTTTTTTAACTCATGTTTCTTTTGATAAATCTTGCTTGGAAGCATAGTTGCATTTGTACTACGTACGGACTAGTTCGTTCCATATGGTTCATACTGTACGGTACAACACGTATCCATACCAATTTGTACCAAAAAATAGACCACTTTTTGCGCATGAAGACTGGACCATACAATATCTTCCAACTTCCAAGCCTTATGTTTATTATCATAATTTCAAGCCTCTCTCACACTCTCTCTTTCAACTTCCAAGATGAATAGAAAATTCCAAGCCTCTCTCTCTCCCTCTCTTTGTCTTTCTCTCCTTCCTTCCCCCCCCAAATTGCCAAGCCTCTCTCTCTCTCTCTCTCTCTCTCTCTTACACACACACACACACACACACACACACAATTTTTTTGGTAATATCCAGTGCAGTATATTTATGTGCTCACAAATTTACAAGCTGGGGACCCCCGGAAAAGGGGGCTATCCCAAACTATCAGAAACATAAAAAGAAAAGCTTTATGCAGGAAGCGTCCATGTCACCCTCATAGCTGGCATCATATAGAGATTGCCGCAGTGAGGCTCGGAAGGATTCATATTGCTGGTGATTTTGGCGACCCAAGTATGCCAAATTATGATCACTCCAGATTGTCCAAAGAGCCCAATATCTCACCCAAAAAAGAAAGAGTGAGTATTGAGACAAAGAATGCATAAATTTGCCAAAGAGCAAAAAATGTTTCCCAAAGCTATGACTCGGGAAACGAAGCCGAAGTTAATCTGAAATTCTCCTGAGGAGGATCTTGGAACAAGGACAATGCCAAAATAAATGAGGGACAGTCTTTGAGGGAGCCAAACATCTCAGACATGTGGATGATGCAATGTGACGTTTAGCAAGTGTGACCCCCACTAACAGTGTGCCTGTCAAACATCTCCAAAGAAAAAGCCTTTGTTTCAGTGGCATTTTATACTTCCAGAGCATCCTAAGATTCTTCCGCCACCATGCAAGAGACTTCGTTAAGTGCCACAGAGAATTAGCATGCTGCTGAATCCATGGGACAGCACAACTATTGACTGAAATCTCTCAGTCAAGGTCACTTTCTGATTTGGAAAAAGATTCCCTCTCACATGCCCAATCTAAGCTTGCTGTCAATGATCAAAGGAAATTGCATAAATGGCAGATAAGGGCAAGAATGAAGCCCCTCATGGACAAGGGCTGCTCATCAAAAGCCTTTTTCCAGAGTTTGCATGCTACTTGAAAGAAAAACTCATGTCTGAGGCTTAGGAAGCTGGATGGCACTTGGACTCACTCTTTCTCTGATCTCCAAGATGAATGCCACAATTATTTCCAGAAATTGTTTTTTGCACCTGGTTTCCCGTCAAATCAAGTGATTGATGCTAGGAATGAATTTCTCCAATATGTCTCTGGAATAGTTCAGTAGGATGATGCTCTTACCTTAGAGAGGCCTTTTACTGATACAGAACTGGATGATGCATTGCTACACCTCAGTAAACATAAGTCTCCTGGATGGGATGGCCTAACGGTGGAATTTTATATTTCCTTTTGGGACGACTTAAAAGAGGTCCTCTTGCAGATGATTAATGTTGCATGGTAAGAAAATCAGCTGCTGCACTCTTGGAAGCATGGCTTAGTCAAGTTTGTGCCCAAAAAACATCTCATTGATCATATATCAGATTGGAGACCCATTACCTTGATGCCTGTGCTTTACAAACTTATTGCCAAAATGATTGTGCATAGGCTACAGGGGATATTGCATGCAGGACTTCATCCTCATTAGTATGGGTTTGTGCCGAGAAGACAAATCCATGACAATATATCCAATGCCTTGACTGCAATTGAATATACTAAATACTCGCATCAAGACGTACTTATATTGCAGGTGGATATTGCTAAGGCCTTTGATAATGTCCAATGGGATTTTATTTTTCAGATCATGACTAAGTTGGGCTTTGGTCCCAAGATGGCAAATGCTGTTTACTGGCTTTACTCTGACTCTACTGCTCAGTGCATTTTGGGGGGGCATTTGTCTCGCTCATGGATATTGGGTCGATCAGTCAGGCAGGGTTGTCCTCTTAGTGCTCTTTTCTATGCAATTGTGACCCATTTTCTTCTGGTATATCTTGATCACTTAACAAACACAGGGCAGATGACTGGTCTTCAAATCCCAGGGGCTACATCATTTTTGGCACAAGCGTATGCTGATGATTCTTTTTTCATGCCACAGAATTCTCCAAGGGACCTTCGCATGCTTATGGCCACTCTTTCACTATATGGTCTGGCAGCGGGATTACATGTTAATTTTGACAAATCTAAATTGCTTCCCCTCAAACAATGTGACTGGCACTCTATTCTATGGCCTGGTCAGGTGGTGCTGTCCACAGATATTGTCAGGCATCTAGGATACCCCATAGGATGGCATATCACTAGGAAAATGCAACTGAAATGGATTTTCCAAAGACTGCAACATAAACTGGAATACTGGAAGATTTCTACTTGGCCCCTTCATGTTAGGCTCATAATAGTACAATCCATTGTGATGTCTTATGTCCAGTTCTATTTGCCTTTGCTGCATTGGTCATCCAGGGATATCTCCGCTTTTATGTCTCAAGCTATGGAGATGCTATGGAAGACAAAAGCTGCTGTGAAAGCATTGAGACTCATGAGGATGGAAATGGTGTGCTCTCCAAGGATGCATGGTGGACTAAATATCCTCAATATAAGATATCATGTCCTTGCAAGGAAGGCTACCATGTTGCATACTTTCTTCCGTCAGCAACAGCCGTGGACTTGTATGCTAGCATCCATGTGTGCCAGCATGAGCACTTCTGCATATGGTCATTGGATTACGGATTTTCTGGGAGGTTGTCATTGGCAGATTTGTGGGCCGAATACCTGGCTGTCCTTTCTCTACTGCTTTGATACTTGATTGGAAACAGGTTCTCTCTAAGGTCAAATGGGCTTCTGATAGTTGTTTGGGGACAAACTCCATGCGAAAAGAAAGCATTCATTAGAGTGCCATTTTTGACATTCCTCTTGCTTTACAGGAACCTGTTCGGGCATACAATCTTATGAAACTGGGAATTAGGTACATACAGGATGTGGTGGATGATCGGGGATATACTTTATCCTTTCCTCGGGCCATGACCTCTTATGCATTGGGAATGCATCATAGGTTTATATGGAAGAAAATTGCTGATTTACTGCATCCCTTTCTACCAATTCCGCCTATGCTTGATACAGATAGGCTTATGGATTGGCAATTACAGCCATCTACTACATGCATTCGTCCTGTCTCTCTTTCTGCCTTAACTTCCATCACACACACACACACACACACACACACACAAGAAAGAGCCTCTCTATCCATCGACCCTATACTTTGCTTTTTTGTATGATGTATCATGTATCATGTTAACACTCCTATCTATCTACTTGTAGTGCATTGCACGTGTTGCGCATCAAGTTTTGCCTTGTTACCCTTGTGTTTTCATCTTATTAACTTAAGTGGCATTGCTATTTTAGCTCTAAACATGTGCTCTATCATCTGTAGTCCAAAATAACCAAGGCAATTTTTTATTTCATACTAATATCGTATTTTATCGTACCATACCGTATTGTACATTTCGTACTTGACAACCCTGCTTGGAAGACAGATAATTGGGAGGAAAAAAAAGGGTAGATGCATCTATTTACTTTGATAGAACTTTATAGTATACCTTGCAAGGCGCATCCAGTGAATTGGAATATGGACTTTTTTTTTGGTGAAAAATCTGTAGCTAAGTATATTACTCAGAAGAAAATACAATGAAGTACAAAGTCTTAACAATCTAGTTAGAGCTGAATGCAAATCAAATAACATATTTACAATCCCTCTTAAGGCCGTTTGAGGGGATGGGGGAGAGAAGTCATGGTGGAGTGTAACACCACTAGGGTTCACCATTCTATAGATTGAAAAATAGGCTATGGCAGCCCTAAGTATGAAGGAACTGCTGCCGAAGCTCCTGTCAATTCTGAGAGCCCTGCTCCCAGTGGTCTTTGAGGGAATTGAATGATGGATGATTAAAGATTGGCGAGTGTGGCATACTCTAAAAGGCTCATACTGCTGAAGATCAATTGACAATGGGCCTTCTAGATGTGATATGCTATGAGGCTACCAATAATCTTCCACACCTCTGATGGCAATGGTAGAGGCTTCAGAACCTGGTGGCTGGATATAACCTCAAGGGCAACAATTACACACGAATCAGGGATCACAGCAGTCACAACCCCTGGTCGTGAGAACGCCCCTTGCGGAACGTGTCCTTAGTAGTTCACCTATGGAGGAGGTGCTGCAACCAGCATCCTTGACAACTCCAGCACTTCCAAAGCACCTAAAGTCTAGGCTTGAGGAGAAACCTCTCAAAGATGTGGCCAAGGAGATGGTGTATCTGACCAATCAACCTAGCGAGGCTATTCAACAGGCCACGACTATGTCCCATGAGAACACACTAGAGAAAGAGAATGCTGAGGCCCAACCAAGCACATCAACCTAAATGATGATTGTGTCATGCATCTCTTTCTCGTAGAGTAGATGATGTCCTTCACTGGCTGACTGCCAGTAGAAAGCACCTCAGGAGATACACTCCAGGCTACGCTCTACTCGACAAGTATCTTGCAGGATCCTCTCCAAATCAACTACATAGCATTACAAGATGATAAAGAGTGCTTTAAGGTCTCCAACCATTACTGTGGGCAAACTGGTAGACCCTGTCATGTTGCATCTAACCAACTAGCTGCCAACTGCTACTAGACACCCATGTGCCACTAGCCATAGGAAGTATGAGATCCAACTCAACTGCCTGTTGTACCATACATGTCTCCTAAAAGTACATCTGAAAGGGTTCATGATGCCATCCTTTGCCCGGCATCTACTATGTGATGGGGCCCAATCCATATAATTCTACACTAAACTCTTTGCTGATGTGTGGTGTGTAGGCAAAGAAGCTCATTGCCTTCTGTGAAATTGCTGAGGCAGGCAGCTCCATTCTTCTAGATCCTTGTCCAACTCATCTAAGACCCAACCCTCCCAAATTCAGTGTTGCCACTCTTGGATATCTAACGAGCAATGTAGGGGTCACGCTACTACTTCTCTTGGAGCCCTATGGCTCCAATCCTCCTCCAAGGGAGGTAGGAGAAATCTAGGTCTTGTTTACCTTTGTGCAGTTCTAATTGGCCACCGCCCACTGTCCGGCACACAGAAGGACTGTTTCAAAGTGCCTATTTGTGACCATTTGGGTTCACTTTTGGGGTAAATTGTAGGTGTTGTTTAGGCTTCCTCTCCACAACACGCTTGTATATATTACACTCCCCCCCCGCCCCCCCCCCCCCCCCCCCCCCCCCCCCCCACAACAATTCTAGTAGTATACTCTCTCCCTCTCTAATTTTAAACTCAACTTTCAAGCTCTCTATTCTCAAACTCTCTCTCCTCAAGCTCTCTAGCCCCACTCCCTCAAGCTCTCCCTCGCCATATCTCCACCCTACCTCCACTTTCGAGCTCTCCATCGGCCATCCTCTCTATCCTCAAGCTCTTAATATGTAAACTCTTGGTATAAAGTCTCTAAATGTGTAATGTGTATTATTTTGAGTCCCAACATTAAGTATAGGCATTAAAATTATATGTACAATTTTTTTCATCGGACGTAGGTCCAAGATTTATTAGTCCGATTAGTACTGTACTAGTATCGGACGGTACTAATCACATATGCCATCAGACGTGACAACCCTGTAGTAAGCACGCTATGCAAGGTGAATACTAGACCTCGAACTCCCGTGTCTCTAGGACAAGGGTAGAGAGTATGAGTTGGAGAGGTGTATACTCTGATGGATCCGGAAATGTAGCAGAGAGTGCAAATGTGTCTAGCAAAAGCAAACACATATCAGCTGGACAGTACGACCAATGCGCAATAGGCAGAAATCAGTCCAGAATGTGTAGGTGATGGCTGCTTGAGCAAAAAAGCTGTTCTGATGTTGTGGCACACTATATGACCAGGCTGATCAGTAAACGCACACAGAATTGATTACATTAGCAGCTGGCGACAACAGATCAGGGTCAAAAGCAGGCTGGAAAGTGAACAGCAGTAGTAAATGCAGGCTGCCAGCTGATTACGGCAGGCTGAGAACAATGGCCAACAAGAAGAGAGGGGCTGGAAGCAAGCACCAGCTGTGGACAGCAGTAGACAGCAGCTTGAACTGAGATATCCTCTATAGACATTGTGGATGGTAGAAAGCCCAAAGGGTCAGCCCAAAGAGGTAGAGGCATCGGATAGAGGGTTCTCATCAGCCTCCCAGTGGCCTACAAGAACTTGCAAAGGCGGATGGAACCACTTTGAACTTTCTGTTTTTTTTTTTTTTGTTTCAATGAATGAATAGTTTACGTTCTATCAAGTAGCTGTCTCTTCGGGGAAATGAGAAGGGATGGTCAGATCCTACACACCACATAATAGACAAGCTACCTCGACTACATGTGGATCTAGGTAAAGAAGGATATGGGGGTATGGAGAAAAGTTGCCAACAAAGAGACTACCCAAGGAGAGTGCCATGCGATTTGCTACAAATATAATGGATCTAGAACTGATCACTCTTTGACGGAAAAGGAATAGATGCATAGAGGTGCATGTTTACAAGAATAGAATGCCAATGCATGGGGTGATGTGAGATGTAATCCTCATGCAAACAATGGTGCCACTTGGACAATGCCTTCATAGGGGAATCGTTCACTTACCCAAGTACCCTTTTACAATCATAATCATCTTGATGATACAAATAATGATACAAAGTACTATAAAATGTCCACGAAGTGAAATGTAATCAAAACCCTATAAGGACCAAGAGAAGAAGTTGCCCCCTCTCACCACTAGACAGTGGAAGGGAAAGCTAGAAGGAAGCGCCTCTCCCTAGGCTAAAGGAGAAGAGTTGCACCCACATCAATCCTAGGTTGTAAGTTTTGAAGAATCGGGCTGTTGATTGGATGGTTCAAAATATTTACAAAATTGTCTAATAATCGCACCAACTCTAGGGAGATGGTTCCTACCTCAACCTATTCTTTGGTTACCAGCAAAAGCAATGGCACTCTGATTGTCGCATAAGATCATGGTTGGAATGTCACATGGGAAGTGAAGTACAACCGGTAAGCTTCTCAAATAGATGGCCTTTGTGATGCCATTGTCGAGCGTCCTATACTTTGCCTTGGTAGTGGAGGCAGACCGTTTCCCGTTTATGGCTAGACCTAACAATGGAAGCCGAACCCAGAGAAAAAATGTAATCGCCATGGGAACGCTACTGTCGGGATGACCTGCCCAATTGGAATCAATGTAGCCCTTTAAAAGCAAACCACAACTATAATAAGAATAGGTACAACGAACATATCTCAATACACACATGCATGCAATCCAATGTGACATCTTTGGTGTATTGAAATATTAATTGAGCAAGGACCTTGAGTAAGCTAAGTTTTGCTGACTATGAATCAAACATAGGAGTTTCCCTACCACAGATCTTTAGTTGTGCTTGTTAAAGGGCTGATGTTAGGGATCCTTAGTTTCACAATAGGATCTCTAGTGGTCACATGCTATGTTTGAATACTGCAAAACTTCTCAACTAATTGAAGGGCGTATTTCTGCTGAGACACAAAGATCTCATCCCTAGATCTAATGACCTCTATGCCCCAAAAATAGGAAAATTAACCTAGGTCAATCATCTAGAATGTGGTACAATGTTGGGCTTTTATATATGCAATAGGAGGAGAATCTAAGCTTGTAATGAATAAATCATCTACATACAAAAGAATATAGTTGATCCATTGTGAAGAAGTTATTGATATACACATTTGGGTTGTATGGGGCAGAATTATAACTATGAGTTTTAAGGAATACATGTGCTTGATGAAACCATGAAGATGTTGCTTGTTTCAACCCATAAATTATTGAAACTTTGATGGAAGCATTCATGGCAGATCCAAAAGGTGTAGCGCGTTGGGAGGTTGATGGCTCTAAGGGGCTTTTAACTGGGGTCCCGAATTCAATGTATCTGCTAACAGGTACAAATTGTTATTGACTTGGGCCTGGTTGCTCAAGAATCAGACCTGCTGTGTTGGAAAAAATTCATTCAGGAACATCAGTTGTATCCTTTACCCGTCTACTGCATCAATGAGGATTAAAGCTTTGCTGTGAAGCTGTCTTGACTTGACTGGTTCTACATGCAACAAGCAATTTTTTTTGAAAAAAATCAACTAATCGTGATGAAACAGATGCCATACTTTCTGAAGATGCAGAAATCTTGATCAGCTATGGGAACAAGGGAAATGAGGTATCTGGTTTTTGTTGCAATAGTGCTAACTTTGTATCATGATTCTGTTATTTAAACCATCTTGTAAAAACTTGGGAAATGAGGTATCTGGTTTTTTGTTGCAGTAGTGCTAACTTTGTATTATGATTCTGTTATTTAAACCATCTTGCAAAAACTTGCAATATAATGTATATGTGGTTCTGCTACAT
This sequence comes from Lygodium microphyllum, assembly GCF_053477565.2. Lineage (NCBI taxonomy): Eukaryota > Viridiplantae > Streptophyta > Polypodiopsida > Schizaeales > Lygodiaceae > Lygodium > Lygodium microphyllum. Next base: position 138,434,511 of record NC_141146.1, read on the forward strand.
TGCATTATGAACACATGTGAACTGTGCAGGAGCTCCTTTTCCTGTATGGATTTGTCTTGAAGAACAACGCTGATGATTATTTAATGGTAGCCGTATCTAACTTTTGTTATTGACACCAGCATATTCTTTAATTGTTTGTTAAAACCTGAAAGTAGATATGTACATGGTCACTGACCTGAAAAAGTGCAGGTTCATTTTCCCAAAGAAGCGCTGGATAAAGATCCTTGTGGTGCAATTAAAATTGAACTGCTTAATGAACAGGTCTGGTGAGGTTCAAGTTCTCTAGGAATAGCTGTATCATTCTGGTAATCAATACATTCATATAAATGCTGATGAAACATGTCATATTGATATTTTAAACTGTTTTATTTCCCTTTTTCTTTGACTTTCACATCTCCTCATGGAATTATATGCCAATATGATATCTTGCTTAGCATCAGATATGTAAATGATATGTCCTGTACTACAGTCAGGCCACACATTAGAAATGATTGTGCAGCCAGATTCATTGTGACCTTGTGGTTGATGGGAGAATGAACAACATCGTATCTTTCTGTAATAAAATGTGTGGCTAATCTACACGACTTGAGAAAAGCAAGGGAATAAAATGGCTTACTGTATGACTGGAACAAAAAGGGGAAATGCTCAATAGCACAGTTGGAGCTGAATCAATCAATGCATGGAGCTGACCTTTCCCCCCCTTCTTTTTACGGGGCGGGGGAATGGTTTTTTTTTTTTTTTTCCGGGGGGGGGGGGGGGGGGGGGCGGGATATAAGGGAAGGAAGCCCAGATATGGAAGCATAAATCCAGGGGGGCCATATCACATATTATTGCATGGAGTTTTGGAAACACCCAAATGAAAAGACAAACAGATTCTAGAGTTGGGAAACAGAGTTTTGGCCTTGCTGCTCCATGCTACAATCAGCCCTCAACCAGACTAATAGATTTTGATTCAGTACTTGAGGTATAAAGCAGACCTCCTGCAGTAGAGGATGGAAAATTGGGCTCCACAAAAGCTAGATACAGGGCAGCCATACAGGTTTTGGGCTGGAAAGAAAAAGTAAGCTATGTAAGGCATAATGGGAAAATAAATATTCAGACTTCTGCTTGTGCACTAAGTGTGGAAAAAGTTGTTGTCAGCCATAGTTCATAGAGACCTAGTGAGAGAGCCTACACTGCAAAATTCAGCGACTTGGTATTTCTGTTTATTTCATGGAGTGCATTATGACAGAGGCTTGCCTCTTGGTAAGAACTTGGTCCAAGGAAGCAGTGGGAGAATGTAATTTAGATGTCGTCTTCCTTAGCAAGGGCTTTTCAAGCTTCTATTGGTACAAGCTTGGTCCAAGGAAGCAGTGGGAGAAAATGTAATTTAGAAGTTCATCTTCCTTGTCTAGGGCTTTTCTTATGATCAATTCTCAGCTGGTTACTAAACCAGGTGCATGGGGCGAGGGTTTCTCAGCTGAAAACAAAGTGAACAGTAGAGAGAGAGTGAGGATGTAGACACAGCTCGACACACGCTTCAATTCCCAATGTGTAAGTGAAAGTACAAAGTACAACCCTTAGACCTTAGGGTTGTGTAAGTGCCATAAGGTGTGTTCAAACCTGAAAGTGTGTAAAGTGCGGTAAGTGACCGAACTATACAACATAAACACACAAATAGATAATAATGTGGCTGGGGGAAAATACCTCTCTTATGGAGAGTAAAAAGTACCCAAGTGTCCTACTGCTAATCACTGACACTCCTCTGTGAGCGTAGGCGTGAGTCAAACCCAACAAGCCCCCCTGGAGTGAAAAGTGATTAGCATACAAGGATCATCCACTAGGAGATCAAATTTAAAGCATTGTGAATACTTCAAATTTGTCATGAGGGAGAGCTTTGGTGAAGATGTCTGCCACATTCTTGTTGGTAGGATAGTAGACAAGGCTGATGTCCCTTGCATGTAGCCTTTCTTTGACAAAGTGATAATGTATCTCTATGTGTTTCGTGTGTGCATGAAACACTAGGTTCCGTGCCATTGCAATGACACTCTGACTGCTGGTAAACAAAGGAGTAGGCCCCATGATAGGTACATCAATATCAACCAACAAACTTCTCAGCCATACCCATTCAACTATAGTAGTGAATGCTGCCTTGTATTTAGCTTCGTAAGACAATGTGGCAACAATGGATTGTTTCTTGCTAAGCTGAGAAATGCAAGATGAGCCAAGAAAGAAACAATTTCCACTTGTAGAGTGACGTGAATCAAAATCACCAGCCCAATATGAATCACTGTAAGCATGTAATTGCTTACAGTACTTGAGGTATAAAGTAGACCTCTTGCAGTAGAGGATGGAAAGCTAGATATAGGGCAGCCATACAGGTTTTGACCAGCAAGGATCCCCCCTCTTTGCATACGTAAAGAGTAGACTTTGATGGGCTGTTAATGAACCCTTGGTTGAGTAGAAAGGCATCAATTTTTGCATACCAAGCTCGTGGAGCTTGCTCTAAACCATACATAACCTTTTTCAGCTTGCATACCAAGTGTTTGGATCCTTCGACTGCAAAAGCCATGGGCTGCTGAACATACACTTCTTCCTGAAGTTCCCCATGTAAAAATGCAGTTTTAATATCAAGTTGGTGCACAATCCAACCATAATGGGCAGCCAAAGCAACCATACACCTAATGGTGGTCATATAGGATGTAGGAGCAAATGTCTCCTCATAATCAATGCCCTTCTTTTGCACATAGCCTTTTGCCACAAACTTGGCTTTGTACTTATCAATGGATCCATTCACTTATCTTTTTAGCTTATAGACCCATTAGTACCAATGGCTTTCTTTCCAACAAGCAATGTCACTAAATCCCATGTTTGATTCTTCATGATAGTTTCAAATTCAACTTGCATTGTTGCTATCCAATGCACACTTTTTTGTGCATCCTCAAGACAATCAGACTCCTCATCATCAAGTGTGGTTGTTATTGCTACCATAACAAACTCCATTGTGTTAGCATGATTATGTATACGTGCTTGTCTTCTAGTACGACCAGCAAGAGGAGCATCCAAATGGTTGTCTTTTAAAGTCTGCAAGTGCCATCTAGCTAGCCTCCCAATTATGTATATGCTCTTGATGAACCTCAAGTTCAGCATCTTACTGAATATTCAGATCAACCATGGGATCAGTTTCTGCATTGTTTAACGGAGCAACTGGTTGAACATTTTGTTCATTTAATGAAACTCTAGCTGTATCACCAAAAGAAATAGGCAGTATCCCTTCAAAACACATCATTTGCAGCATGATATGTGTCAAAATCAGCAAGAGATAATTCGGATTTTTAATCAAAAATCACATCCCTACTAACAAATACTTTCTTGGAAATAGGATCATACAATCTGTACCCTTTGCTCTCATTGTTGTACCCCACAAATGTGCACTTGACAGGCTTATTGTCAAACTTCTTTCTCAGTACTTTGGGAATATGAGCATACGCAAGACACCCGAAAGTACGAAAGTGACCAATTGAAGGTTTATGGTTGTTCCAAGCCTCAAAAGGCGTAACATTTTTCAATGCCTTGGTAGGGTATCTACTCAAAACATGGCAAGTACAGAGGACCGCTTCCATCCAAAAACCATGTGGCAAATTTTTAGCTTTCAGCATACATCTGGCCATCTCCATGAGTGATCGATTATTCCTTCTCCAACCCCATTTTGCTGTGGAGTATATGCAGTAGTATACTGATGTGCAATGCCTTTTTGCTTCAAAAAATTATTCAGCAAAGAAGACATGTATTTGCCCCTTGGTCTAAATGGAGAGTCTTAATCTGAGAGCCAAAGTGATTTTCCACAAGTGTAATAAAAGTCAAAAATGCATCATACACCTCCAAATTTTTCACCAATGAATAGACCCAGCAAAAGCAAGTAAAGTCATCGATGGAGGTGATGAAATAATAACATCCACCCAATGACTTTGTTTGCATAGGTCCACATACATCAAAATGTACAAATTGCCATCTTGCCATTGCCTCAAAAGCAACATCACGAGGAAAAGAGAAATGATGCATTTTTCCCAAAATGTATCCCTCACAAATATGCTCAGGAGGTCTCTCTAAGAGAGGTAAACCATCTAACATCTGAGTACACTGCATAAGCATAAAACTGCCATAGTTAACATGCCCCATGCAAGCATCCTATAACTCTACCTGTGATAGCTCATAGAGTCCATGACATAATGTGCCAGTCAATACCAAAGTCAAGAATTCCTTTTCCTAGCCATGCATTTGTTATTATCAAATGTGATTTGCATTTCACATTTTGCTAAAGAAGAAACAAACAACAAATTCTTCTTTATCTATGACATATATAATGCATCCTACAAACGGAACGTAGAGTAATCAAGACAATCTCTCCAACACCTCTAATAGGATAAGATGCATTGTTGGCGCATTGCACAGATTTGCCAACAAGAGTTGTAACAACAAAGATAAACAAATCCCTGTGGGATGTAATGTGCTCAGAAGCACCACTGTCAAAGAATGAAGTGCTAGTATCCTCTATAGATTTGAATGCTCTATCTGCCCAAGAAGAATCATAAATGCAAGTGTAAAAACAGTAGTCACAGTCAACAGTAGAAGGTGCATCAGAAATAGACATCCTTGACTTCTTCTTCTTCTCCTAATGCGTTTCTTACATTCTGTGATGTAGTGACCTGGCTCTTTGCAATAATGGCACTTGCCCTTCTTGACTTGCATGCCCCTTGTTTCTTGTTGTTTTATGAAGTGCTTGAAGTTCCAGAACTATGTGGAGCATTTCTAGACTGACCGTCCTTGCCCTTCCATCTCGCCATAAAAGCTTGTTCAAAGGCTACAACATCCATTCCACTATTCTTCCTTGTTTGCTCTTCTTCCAGTAGCAAACTAACCAATTGAAGAAAGGTAAGTGATTATGGAGAAATTCTCATTGTGAGATTCAATGCCGTATGAAAGTCCAAATAAGGTAGTAAGGAATTCAAAGTAGTAGAGATCATTTGTGCATTAGAATAATACTCATCTAAATTCATCAGCTGCTCTAACGCAAGTCCAGAATTTTGTTAAGATGATCTTGCATAGCATCTCCTTCGTCCATCTTCACATTTTCAAGCTCCTTTTTCAAGAAAGAAATGTGTCTCATTTTTTGTAGCAAACATTTGCTCAAGTGTAAGCCATGCTACTCTTGAAGAAGTAGTAGATCATACATGCGGGATTATGGACAGCTAAACTGCCAATGCAATAAGTGAAAATGCTTGGGCATCTGGAGTGTCCCAAGCCTTTTGTGCAATTGTTCTTTGGGGAAGTGGCTGAGCTAGGGCTGGCCGCTGACCGCATCCTCCTTGGGGAGGAGTTGCAAGAGCCACAACTCCAGGACATACTTCTTCACCACTAACATACTCCCAAAGTTTTTTTAGCAATGAGCGCATTCTTCATCATGGACCACAAAGAAAAGTTATTGCTGTCGAATCTATCCTCTTTAGATACATACGTAAATACATCACTCTATCCTTAATTGGCCATGATAAATGTCATTGTTCCAAAAGGCATGAGAGCAAGAACCAAAGCTTGAATAACCTGGAAATCTGCAAATTTCCAGAAATTACAGCAAACACCAAGCTGTAATTAACAAAATTGTGTTACAATTGATCACAATTGTCCAATGTGCTGAAATTTCCACAGATTTGAGCGAATAGCATGCTGTCCAATGCACAATCAATGCTTAGTAGCACGAAAATGCAAAAGCCCCAAAATTTAGTTGTCCATAGTGCAAAATCTCAACCAATTTCAGACTGAATTTTCAGTCCATGTACCAATGTCTGTCAAACATGCAAAAGCCCCAAATTTTTTGACCTGAATTCCAAGAAATTTCTGCAGTGTGTGCCCAAAAGCACTTTCTGGAGCAGAAATGCGCCTTTTTGGCAAAAGCCCCCTTGCTGTAGCTCTAACTTCCCGAATAAAAATAATAAAATATACCTGTCACCTTTGAGAGGCGATCCGGGTTGATGCTTGAGCTGCCCGGACTGGTGGTGGTTGCTATTGGGCAATGGTGCTGCAGGGTGGCGAGCTTGCAAGGGCTACTGGTCGTGGGCAGCAGCAGGGTGGTGAGCCTGCTGGCTGGCTAGCTGGGAGGAGCTTAACTTGACACAGCTAGAGCTGACAAAGGGCTTGGCGAACCTGGGAGCTTTGATACAAATGTTGAAGACAGAGATGGCAGCTATCAGCTCAAAACAGAGTGCGAGTATAGACACAGCTTGACACACAATTCAATTCCTAGTATGTGAGTGAAAGTATAAAGTACAACCCTTAGACCTTAGGGTTGTGTAAGTGCCTTAAGGTGCATTCACACCCGAAAGTGTGTAAAGTGCAGTAAGTGACCGAACTATGTAACACAAACACACAAATAGATAATAATGTGACTGGGGGGAAAAACCTCTCTTACAGTGAGTAAAAGGTGCCCTAGTGTCCTACTATAGATCATCGACATTCCTTTGTGAGTGTAGGCATGAATCAAACCCAACAATACCTTGGGAAATGCGTTGTTCTAATTGCACTATTCATGTTTTACTGCCTGGTATGGGTCACCATGAAGGTGTTGGCAGTTTATCTAGCCCATGTGTTCACTCCATTGTAGCAATTCTGGGGAGGGTACTTCCCATTGCAAAAGTAACATACCTTATCTGAGGGAGAAATATCAGTGTTTTCAGTGTCTCTTGTGGGATATATGATCATTTCCATTCCTGGTTTCTTTGATAATAGATTGGATGTTTCATGCCCCTACCTCTCTGATTTTTTCGCATCATTCCCCAATGCATGTTATAAACACAAAAACTATTCACTGTGGTTGACAATACGGAGGAGGTTCACATGCTTATAGGACAGAAATCTCGGAGAGGGGCAAGAAGCCTTACCTGAAAACAACTCCACCAATTTGTTTGCTAAGGTGCCTATAGGAGTTTAGAAAGGTTCGGAGAAGGGCTTCTAAGGAAATTGCTAGACTAGATATACCTATGTTAGTAGTCTTAGAGCTTTTGTTATCATCACAATACATAATGATCAGCCATAGATATCAATCTGTCTTAGCTAATAGGCGATTCTATGGAATTCTACCATATATTGAAGTCCAATCCTTTGTTACAATAAGATACTATCTATGGAGAGTACATTCATTATCTCGTCGAATTATCGCAATGTGGACTCTTCAAAAAGTCACGATTCAATAGAAAAAGAACCTGTATACCTTTTTTTTTCCTAAGAAAAAGAAAGATCTATCAATAACACCTAGGAGAAAACCCCCTGAGGTAAAATACAATCTGCAGATTTGACCTCAAAGCTCCTCCCTAAGGTCCTTGTCTTGATCTCCCAAAAAATCTAGTGAATACTAGGTTGCCATGGTCCTCCATGGTTAGGTGTCATGGATTGAAGCCTCCCTATTAGAAGCTTCTTCCAAGGCTTCTCACCTAGAAGCAGACCCCTAACAGTGAGCTTGGCCGATATGCTTTGGAAATTTGGCTGTATGATTCCCAAGCCTTCTCTAGACCTAGGTTATATGATGGTGTCCCAAGCCACCTTTGTTCTAGCAAGGCTCCAATCTCCTTTTGACCAAGTAAAGTTCTTGATAACGTGCTTCACTTGGCCAATGCAAGACCTAGAGAATGCTGAACAAGAAGTGGTGCACCACATAGTTGCAAGAAGGGCTTGGTTTGCAACCACTACTCTCCCTGCTAATAAGAGTCTTATAGAGTTCCAATACAAGATCTTTTGTCTAATGCTCAGAAGAGGCGGTGCCAACTGTTGCTCTGGAGGTGATGTCAATCCCCACATGGCATTGAGGATATCTCACTGCGGTTCCATGGGAAACCCATGTGAAATCCTCATGTGGTCACCATCCCAGTTGCATAGTGTCACATACCCAGAAACCATAGGACTTGTGCCAATTACTTAAGGTGCGTGTTGCTGTGCAAAAGACCTCCATTGCTATTACAAATGGCTTAAAGTTATTCTCATCCTTATCGAAATAAATAGCTTTGTCATCAGCAAATTCCACATCAAGAAGCTCCTCAAACTCAAGATGGGTAGCTTGAAGCCATTGATACCTGTGGATTTGTCTCTCAAGAATAAGGTCATGGCCCTCTGCTACAAGTAGAAACAAGAAGGGAGGTAATGGGCAACCCAACCCTGTCTCACTAATCTCTAGATGCTGAATCTCTCTCCTCTAGCTCCTCAGGTCACAACCAAACCGTGTGTTGATGAATAGAGAGCCGCTACTCCCCTAACCCAATGTTCTAGGAATCCCATCCTTATCATTGTGCCCTCCAAGAACTTCCAATCCACATGGTCATATGCCTTCTCAAAGTTGAGAAGGAGTGCAATAAGGTCCTGGTTTCTTTATCGAGCAAGAGTAGTGGACTTCCAAAAGGTGAAGATGTTGTCCAAGTTGCTATGCTCTTGAACAAAACCCATCTCGGTGGTGTGGATAATGTTTGGCAGCAGTGGGGCTAGTGTGAGACCGATCGTCTTCACAAGGATCTTGTAGGTAGTTCCAAGCAACTTGATCGTCGGCCTTCACTTTGCGATCTGTGATATCTCTGCTTTCCTTGGAAATGAAGTGAATTAGTTCCTCAAAAAATCTCTCTGGCATAAACCTTGATGCGTCCTAGAAAGCTGAGATTAGGCCTATGCTGATGAGATCCCAATAGCTCATAAAGGAGGACTTATCCGGTCAATCTTCTTGTGGATGCTTGCTTGAGGTGGTGCCAAAAGTGCCTTCTCCAGCTTCTCTATAAAAAGGGCTGCTCATTCTATCTGTGATCCCCCTCTTGGTGCTTTGCCATACTGTCTATCTATCCCTCTAATAGCTCATGAGTCTAGCCATAGATCCCCTTTAGAGGGCCTTCTGCAATGGATCCATCAGCTCTCTTGGGTCTCCATACATTGTGTGTTGAGTGTTTTGGCCCTATGGTATAGAAAAAGTTTCTATTAACCCTATCCCCTGATTGAGTCCAAAGGGAAGCTCTCACATGAAACTTGGTCTGATTTGACTTCCTTCATGGCCTCAATCCCTGCTTTGGCAATATGCGTTCTCAGCCACCCATTTGCATCCTAGGTGTCTCTCATCCTCCCTTTTTAGTGCAACCGGTGATGCTCTAACTATCCTCTCCTTCTCTAGAAGGCCATGTCTCCTCCTTGTGGCCTCCTCCCGGAAGAAAGAACTGATCTCTTGTGGATTCTCATCCAAGTCTGTAGCTGCCCATTCAGCTGAGAATGATCTAGATCTCCGAATTTGTGAGACCAACTCTCTAAGATCGTCATCACAAAACACATGCTCTAGAATCTTTACATTAGAATGGGCTCCTCTAACTCTCAAAAAGAACTAGTTGAATGGAGGAGTGTTCTGAGAGGCTCATGCTGGGTATGGTACTTCCTAGACCGCCCCTATCACAAGCCTAATCATCCACATAAAGATAGTGAAGCACGTTAAGAAGCTCCCGACCGACACACCACTGCTCGCGCCCCTACCCCTCGTTGATTGGCATCGCTCCCCCCGTGTCTCTCTCGCCTGCTGCCTACCGTCGTGCTGCCTCCCCCCTGCCTAGCACTACACTGCCCCACCCCTTCCACATCATCACGCTGTGCCCTGTGCCCATCTGTCTCGCCATTACGCTGCTCCTGCCGCCCCTCCCTGCCCTGTGGCCCCCCGCCTACATCCCATTCGCAAGCGGACTCCGCCCGCCTGCAACCATCCGCGCTGCCTCCCCTTCCTTTCCCGCTTGGTTTCTCCCTCGCGTTGCCCCCAGGCGGGATGCACCAGTCCCACCACACTCAGTGATGCCACCTGACCCCCCGGGCACTCTTTGGCCTCCACCCTGCGGATCCAGGACTCCCACCCGTGCGGCTCCAACCTGACGCAATCATCTGTGGCGCCTAGTGCCCTACCACTGTCAGAAAATAGATCCCCCCTGTCCTCACTATCACACCTTCCCCCCCCCCCCCCCGTTGCTCCCTCCATTTGCAGCAACAACACCCCCTCCTCTGGTAGTACAACAGTGTGTTTGGTAGGTTCTCAAAAGGAACGTACAATGGAAACCTCTGGTCAGATGTTGGTGCATTCTGCGAGTGCCCCCCAGTCAAATACCTTACGCGTAGTCCTCTCTGAGGAACAACTCTTAGAAGTCCGTGCCATAGAGCTGGAGCTAAAAGAAATAACGATCTTTGGACAGGTCATAGGACACTCCTCGTCCAGGGCTTAGCTTCGAGACTGGCTTCACTCCATGTTGCGCATCGGCACGGCGCAGATAGTGGAGGCGATTCTCATGGGGCAAGGGATCTTCATGGTACGACTCACCTCAACAGACGCAACCCAGGAGTTCGTGGCTAGGCCCCCCTTATGCCTCTACGAATGGGGGTCATTTACATGGTCCCTTGGTACAGTGGTTTTACAGTGGAGGCATTCGTGCTCCACAATAGTTTCCTTAGACACCCGATCACCCTACTCTTCCCCGAACTGGCAATAGAGTATCGTCAGCTTGTGGCAGAGTTCTCATAGATGGTAGGCGAGGGGAGGAGTTTCAGCTGGAGAGATCGGTCCGACAGGGCTGTCCCCTGGCCCCATACCTATTCTTACTCTTTGCAGAGGCGATGTCTCATTTTCTCAGGTCACATGTGAGCCGGTTACGCAGCCTCCGACTTCCAGTGAGAGAGGAGACGGAGTTGCTAGACTCAGAGTATGCAGATGATACAACACTCTACACAGAGGACGATGAGTTGATGTTAGAGAGAGTGAGACTGGCTCTTGAGGTGTTCTATATTGTAACGGGAGCAAAACTCAACTGGCAAAAGTCGGTTGGTTTCCTTAAAGACCCAGACTCTAGCACAGAGTGGGATGTTCACGTGGGATTTAGATGGGCGAGCAGAGGGCAGACCGCCATTCGTTACCTAGGGTTCTAAGTGGGACTCGACATCACTCCCGCTCAGCAGTTTCTTCCAGTCCTCGACTCTATTAGGAGAAAGCTGACCTATTGGAGTACTGCTCACCTCTCCCTAGCAGGCCAAGCCCTGGTGGTTAACCAGGTCCTCCTAGTGACGGCCTGGTACATCACCTCGTGTTGGTGCTTCTCCTCATTCTGTGTAGTTCAGCTTCGCCGCCTCGTACGGATCTTCCTTTGGTCCGGATCGAACGGTTCCAGGGATTTCTGGGCCAAGGTGGCGTGGGCGACCATCATCCGGTATCGGTTAGAGGGGAAACTTGGGATCATAGACCCAGAGTATTAGAGTATGGCCCTCTTGGGCAAGCTAGTAGTTCGCGGCCTCACACCAAGAGGGAAGACCTGGAAGGTCCTATTGCAGGAGGGTCTTCAGGATTGTAGAGCGAGGCTTGGCGGTGAGTGGAGACCATCCCTAAGATGGATCTTCACGACAGCCAGATCATCCCCCCCAGATCCCCATTCTTACATAGCCTGCTTCGTGTGTGGCGGCAGGGTTTTTGTAAGGCCCTAATCCATAGCCCCCTAGGCTGCCAGGAGGAGATAGACCATCAGTTGGTGATTTGGAACCCCCAGGTCAGAGATCAGGAAGGGGCACAGATCGGCGAGTGCCCCCACATGCAGTGGGCTGGTCCTACTCGTACCATCAAGACATGGTGGGAGGTGTATAGGATGGTGGACGAGGAGGTGTGGAGCGAGTATCAGGCTACCAGAGAGGAGTGGAGTTGAGGAGAAGGGAGATAGATGTAACAATACCTCAGGAGTGGCTTGCTCCCTCAATACGAGAGCCGATAGAGCCCGGGGAGGTATGGGTCGCTAGGTTCTCACCAGCAGGTATCCCCCTACAGGTGGCAAGTAAAGTGGACGGTGCTCCACGTGGGACCTTCACCGTGCAGGAGGGGGGGCATCTAGACCTTGACAAAGGGCAACAGGATGAGGGGATAGCTGTCCTTTCATGGAGGAGGATTCGGGTGATTGGCCTTTAGGGGAAGACATGGTGGTTGGACCCTTCTGTTTTCTGGAAGGAGCTTAGGGAGTGGCACCTCTGGATTTGGGAGGGCAGGCCACTTGATGAGCTGGAGTGGGACCCGGAGAGTGGCTAGCCACTACGGTCACCAAGAAGCCACCGAGGTTCCTGGAGTACACTTCCAAGATTGGCAGACACACATTGATGCAGAAGGCCATGGATTGGGCACCACCACGTAGCAGGCACTGGGCGGAGCACAACATCACGGAGCCTTTTCGACGGACTTTCTGGCACTGCCCATGGGATAGCTGGAGGCCGAGGAGGGTATCGTATTTCTTATGGCTGGTGGCATATGGAAGCTTGGCGGTGGGAAGTTGGCTAGCCCAGATGTAGGAGAGAGGTTGTAAGCGCTGCACACAACAACTTTTGGAAACCCCAAAGCATTGCCTTTGGTCGTGTGAGGGGGCGCAGCTCGTGTGGAGAGGAGCATGCCGTATCCTTTGTCGTATAGTACCCAGCCTTGGATGTATCTCATGGGGAGCTTTCTGCTGGCAGGCAGTCAGCGAGGGCTGTCACCTTTTGTATGAAGTTGGGATGTAGGACACAATATTCATTATTGAGGCAGGGTCGTGTGCAGTGGTCGATTTGGATGCTCTACTCATCTGCCAGGTATTGGAGCCCACAGCAGACTTCTCTGAGGTATGGGAGATCATAGGGAGTCTTACTAGATGGCATATGTGGAAGGCGCGGTGTCAGGAGGCTTTTGGCAGAGAGACTTCCAGTATAGGCGACCCTAGCAGAGCTTTGGACCTCCATCATCCACTCCCTCTGCGGCCGATGGGACCAGGTGCAGGGCGAGTCCAGGGCTTGTCAGGAGCTCCGTTGTCATTTCATGCGCACTTGGGGCGGCGAGGACCTGTTTTTTGTGATGCAGGCAAGCAGCCCTAGATGGCGATAAACCCCCTCTCCATGGCTTCTTGCCTCCATCCCTGCCTAGACCACCCTGAGAGGCTTGTACATCTGATATATCTGTGACTCTGGATCAGCTCCAGCTAGTCTGTTGAGCATGAGCACTTCTTTGTATTCAGGTTTTTTTCCTGAAGTAATATAATTAGCCACGCTTTGTTTGCAAAAAAAAAAAAAATCATCCACATAAAGCCACTCAATCTTGGAAAAGGTCCTAGCTCCTCTTGCCTTGTCTCTCTTAGAGAACTAAAGAGAGCTTTTAGACATGCCAAATTGTGCTGTGGACCATGGGACCTCTCCTCTGATTTGGAATGAAAGCTCTTCCCAAGAAGCTTGCTCTCCTCCTCTAATGGTCTTTGTATATCCACCTGTCCTCTCCTCCAAGGCCTCCACCATGTTAAAGTTGCCCTCTACTGTATCTAATGATCAACCTGTCGTAAGGACTGGCTGAGAGTAGTCCAAAACTCTCTCTTGTCTTGCTGGCCATTTGGGACATAAATGACCAATAGACCAATAAGCCCATTCTCTACTCTCATAAAGACTCATGACTCTGTTTGGAACCACAATGCCTGAGCCTTGTACTGATTGGGTTCACTGTTCACCAATATGTATGCAAGCACCAGCTTGTATATCAGTGGCCACAATTGCTGCATGGCTTTGCCCTAGTAGTAACTTTTTGCAATATCGGATATTCTCTTTGTCGAGAGGTGGTGCTCTTGCAACATGAGAAAATCCATCAATTCCCCCACAAATGCTCTATGTAAGTCCTGTCTCATGAAGCTCTGACCTTGCCTGAAGTTGGCCTTCGAAGCCATGTAATTCCATGAGAGGATCTCTGTGGGGTGTGTGTAAGTCTCTTGGACCGGCATAGCTGTGTAGTCTAAGCTTATCTCTGCTACCTCTTGGCATATACTTTGCCATGTCTCCTCTCCGCTAACTCTACTGCTGCATGTAAGCGGTTTTGAGGGGGGGTCCTCAGAGTATCCATCTGAGTCCTTTACCTTCTGCTCGCTCTCTTGGCTTGCCTCGGTGTTTCCAACTTGCTTTGTGCGGGGGACTTATGCTGGGATCAGCTCTTGTGACTTTGCAAACAGCTTGGCACCCTATTCCATCCATATTAGGTTGTGTTTATAGTGCAGATATTGCCACCTAATTGTTCTTCATATTCTAGCTGACTAGCGACATCAGGATTGCTACAAGCGACATCTTTCCCACCAGGCAGCATTTGCATTCTGCAGTGCAGCTCCTTCTTGGCATCTCACTCAAGTCAGATTAGCAGTCTACATTCCCCAATGTGCTGCGTTTTGCTGTTGTTGGGTCACTTGCAGCTGCGTTTCAGGTGGCCCTGTTGTTCTTCACACTCCGGAGCGTGGTGGTTTGCTGGCTATCTTCTTCCTCCACTCCGACAGCACTCGAGGACTACGTTCCACTCCCTCTACAGCTGTCCTTCACCATTCAGCATTTACCTCGATACGCTACCTGGAGGATTGTGTTTGTTCCCTTCACCGTGCAAATTCCCTTTAGCTAATCCCACCTTCTGATCAGTTAGGACAATGCCATCATCTCAGAGCTTTGCTCCATTGTATTAGCATGATATCGTGTTTATCATTCTTCACTCTTCCTTCTGAGTTTTCTTCTCTCAGTGTTTGCCGTACATTCTGTGTTTATCCCCACAAATCCTACCGTCTCTCTGATATGGTGTCAGTGTATACTGTCCCGTCACTTTGCTTAATAGTGAGAATGAATGAACAACGCTGAGGATGAATGCCCACATGTCCTTATTTAGGGGATTTTAAGGCATCTCTTCTACTACCAAAAGTGAAACCTTATGCAAGTTGGCAACATCACTAGTAGTTGATAGGTGGCAACACAGCAGCAAGAGTGGTGGGGTCTCTAGATGATGAGGAATGATCATGGAGAGCTTTGGTACAATACAGAAGTGAGAATGAATGGACAAGGATGAGATCTTCATACTACTTTGTTTGCTTATACCTTGTCTCTTATGGTGAGTGAGCGTCCTCATATGTCTATAGGCCTCTCTTTGTAATATGTCCTAGTCCTCTCTATGAGAGTGCACAATTGACGACAATCACAAACACAGAGAGAAAAGGAGACATGCAGCCCAAGGCGTTAGTGAAGGCACTGGATTAGGCTAAATGATGATGAGAGCACCTTTGATGGTGATGAAGATAGAGAGCGTGCAGCTTGTTCTCCAAGACAAAGATGGAGAAGACTATAGCCACTTGACGGAGAACATGAAAGACAAAAAAGTAAGTGATCTTCCTAGTGCTTGCATTTGCTATGTATAGCAGAAAAACTAAAAAACTGGTTGACTGCATTTGATGCAGTCACAAAAAATGTTCACATGGGACTTGGGTAGTCAGAAAGAAAGTCACAGTCACCTTGGGGGGACTAGAAATCATTCAGTAGGGTAGCACAATTGACAAACACACCAAAATTGGGAAGAAAGATACAGTTAAAGAACCAAATGCCCTTGTCAAACTTTGACTAGGGCTCACAACCTGGAGACGACAGACCTAACAAAATAAGGTAGGCTAACACCCCCTCTGAGATCTTCGGAGAGTCTGAATACCCAACAATCTCATGATGAAGCATAGAAGCCTTGGGAAAATGCTTTGTGAAGAGATCCGCTACATTGTTTGCCAAAGGACCACTCTTGTAGAAGCATCCTCCATACTTAGTGCATCTTGTGTGAACACAACGCGAGTACCTAGCTGTGTAAGACCATGAAAAGGCAATATGTTAAAACCCAAATCTAGCACATAAAGAACTTTGGCTGAGGGATTTTGTCGATCCAACAATAAGGGAATGGTCCCCACACCACGAATGGGTATGGAAGAATTGTTACCAATGGTGATGGATCCCCTTCTCAAACTCATATCATGAATCTAATCTTGTTGATAGGTCATGTGAGAAGAAGCCCCACTGTCCACGAGCCAAGGCTTCTCCAGGAGGAAGAAGCAAGAGTGGTATCCTCCGCCTCAAACACGTGTACAAAGACAGACTTAGTGGTAGTTGGGGTAGCCTGTGAATCCTTAGACCCCTCCTTATGCTTCAAATGGGGTTACTTTTGCCAATGCTTCTCCTTCGGATGAATGTTCTTCCCACAGTGTGGGCACTTGAGCTTCTTATTATCCTTTGTGTCCTCTCTCTTGTCATCCTGTTTCCTTACCTTTGACTTCACCTTTTACTTCCCTCCTCCCAAACTTGTGGTGAAAGCCTTCATGGAGCCAGATCCACTAGCACCTACCTCTCTGAGCTGCTCATCATACTCCAAGACTGTCATGCCAAGCTCCTCCCAAAGGAGAGTCTCTCAGGTCCTTGATGTAAGAAGGTTTGGTATAGAATACATTGAACTTTGGAGATGGCAGCTAAGTGAAGAGAATCATTGCCATATCCTGTGAAGATATAGTCCTCCCAAGGGATGCAAGCTCATCCCTCATGTTCTCGAATTTGTTGATGTGATCCTTAATGGAAGGAGAGTCATCAACATTGAGCATCCGAAGTTTCTTCTCAAGAGAAATCTTGTGGACAAGCATCTTTTGGTGGAAGGATTGGGCTCGAGAGTTGAGCCGATCCCACTGGGCTGGATGATCCATGGTTATTCTCTACAAGGGTATAGGGAGGGTAACAATGTCCCAAAGATTGAAGTTGTCAAGTATGCATTTCCACCTTACACGGCCAAAGCAAATATTTGGAACCATCTAGCTGGTCCTCTTTGGGTAAACTTTAAAGAAGGAAGAACAAGCATCTAGACACGTGGCGACATGTTAGGCAATTTAAAGCCAGTAGAATGGGCTCTATGGGAAACATGGAGAAAGTGGGAAGGAGAAGGAGAAGGCTGCTCCGAACGATGGGACCGTATAAAAGGGCTCGGTGGCCTCCGATAATCAATCCACCATTCAGAGGAGTGAAGGAAAGCCTCCTTGTCCATCAAAGCCTATAAATCAGGGATCAGATGTCTTTATATAATGTGCAAACACACAAAGGCTGCTGCCTTTGTTGTAGGAGAGCCTGAACAAAGGGGAAATCAGCAACACCTGCAAGAAGAGAGTTGTGGATGTCTTGTCTTTGTCAAATGTCACCTCTAAAATGCAAAACATTTTCGTCTGCGAACAACAGGCTGGAATTTGAGTTTTTAGAAACAATGTGGTACCCTCTTTGGTCAAAAACTTCGTGGCCTCACGTAGGGGATGATACCATGTGAAAGTGCGCAATGGAAGAGAATCACGAACACGGAGAGAAAAGGAGAGAAGAGAAATCAAGAAGAGAAGAATGATCTGCACTAAACAAAGAAGAAGATTGAATAAAATGATGTGTGATTAGTCCCTATATGTAGCCCAAGGTGTGAGTGAGGCACTGGATCAGGCGGAATAATGATCACAACACCTTCGATGGTGACGGTGATGAAGATGGAGAGTGTACTTGTTGTCCATGACAGAGATAGAGAAAACTACAGCCACTTGATGGAGAACCTGGAACATAGAAAAGTGAGTGATCTACCCATTGACCATGTTTGCTATATATAGTAGAAAAAATCAACAACTAGCCGATTGATGCTGGCCGATTGCATTAAATACAGTCCAACTGCATTTAATGTAGTCGCAAAAATGCTGATGTGGACTTGTGGAGTCGAAAAAACAAATCACAGTCACCTTGGGGGGCTAGAAATCATCCGCCAAGGTAACACAACTGACAAGCACACCAACATTGGGAAGAAAGACATAGTTAGAGCTCCAAATGTCCTTGTTAGACTCTAACTAAGGCTTACAACCAGGAGATGACAGATTGGCAAAATAAGGTAGGCTAACACTCTTTGCATCTAGAGGTATTTGATGAGCTTTGTACACTCATCATCACACCATTTATTTCGTGGCATGGCCCTTGGCCTTGTATGTCCCAATGTGTGTGAGTGTGAAAAGCTTCCGAGGGCAGCTGATGGAAGTGAGATAGGATGTGGGTGTTTCTAGGGAAGCTATATGCTCTAGCTGGGTGAGGCCGTTGTTGTAAACATGGTGATTGTATATATCAGCCAGCTTATATGTGAAGTAGAAGGTGGTGTGTTGGGTATGTCTAATAGCTTGTGCCTGCAAGTGTGGTGAAGTAGCTATGGTGAGGGATAAGTAGGTTTTTATTTTTGCAAGTAAAATGTGGCTAATTATATTACTCAGAGAAAAATTGATTACAACGGAGTGCTCATGCTCAACAGTCTGGCTGGAGCTGATGAAAGTCACAAGTACATCATGTATACAAGCCTCTCAAGGCGGTTTGGGGGGGATGGGGGCAAGAAGCCATGGAGAGGGGGGTATAACGCCATCTGGGGCTGCTTGCCTGCATCACGAAAAACAGGTCTTGGCTGCCCCAAGTGCGCATGAAATGACATCAGAGCTCTTGACGAACCCTAGATTCGCTTTGTACCTGATCCCATCGGCCGCGGAGGGAGTGGATGATGGAGGTCCAGAGCTCTGCTAAGGTCGTCTGTATTGAAAGTCTCTCTCTGCCGAAAGCCTCCTGACACCGCATCTTCCTGATATGCCAACCAGTAAGACTCCCTATGATCTCCCATACCTCAGAGTGGTCTGCTATGGGCTCCAGTACCTTGCGGATAGGTAGAGCCTCCAAGCCGACCACTACATACGACCCTGCCTCGATAATGAGTATCGTGTCCTGCATCCCGGCCTCATACTGAAGGTGGCGGCCCTGGTTGACTATCTGCCAGCAGAAAGCTCCCCATGAGATACATCCAAGGCTGGATGCTATACGGCGAAGGATGCGGCATGCACCTCTCCACGCGAGCTGCGCCGCCTCACACGATCAAAGGTAGTGCTTTGGTGTTTCCAGAGGCTGCTGTGTGTAGCACATACAACCTTTCTCCTGCATCTGGGCAAGCCAACTTCCCACTGCCAAGCCTCCATGTGCCACCAGCCATAAGAAATACGATATCCTCCTCGGCCTCCAACTATCCCATAGGCAGCGCGAGAAGGTCCATCAGAAAGGCTTCGTGATGCCGTGCTCCGCCCAGTGCCTGCTACATGACAGCGCTCAATCCATATCCTCCTACATCAGTACGTGTTTGCCAATCGTGGAAGTGTACTCCAGGAAACTCGGTGGCTTCTTGGCGACTGTTGTGGCCGTCCATAGCCACTCTCTCGGGTCTCACTCCAACTCATCAAGTGGCCTGTCCTCCCAGATCCAAACTCCTTGAGTTCCTGCCAAAAGACAAAAGGGTCCAGCCACCATGTCTTCCCCTAAAGGCCAATCACCCGGATCCTCCTCCATGAGAGGACAACTATCCCCTCATCCTGCTGCCCTCTGTCAAGGGCCAGACAGCCCCTCTTTGGTACGGTGAAGAGGGTCCTAGGTGGAGCGCCGCCCACTCTACCTGCCACCTGTAGGGGGATGCCTATTGGTGAAAACCTAGCGGCCCATATCTCCCTAGGCTCTATTGGCTTTCGTCTCAAGGGAGCAAGCCAGTTCTGAGGTATTGTTGTGTCTATCTCCCTTCTCCTCAGCTCCACTTCTCTTTGGTAGCCTGATACTTGCTGCAACACCTCCTCGTCCACCATCTTGTACACCTCCTGCCATGTCTTGATGGTACGAGCCGGGCCGGCCTCCCAACCAGCCCACTGGATGTGGGACTGCTCGCCAATCTGTGCCCCTTCTCGATCTTTGATCTGGGGGTTCCAGATCACCAGCTGACGATCTATCTCCTCCTGGCAACTTGGGGGGCTCTGGATTAGGGCCTTATGGAGGCCCTGCTACACGCAGAGCAAGCTACGTAGGAAAGGTGATCTAGGCGGGGTGATTTGGGCTGACGTGAAGATCCATCTCAAGGATGGCCTCCACTCACCGCCAAGTCTCAGTATGCAGTCCTGAAGACCCTCCTGCAATAGGACCTTCCATGTCCGCCCTCCTGGTGTGAGATTGCGGACAACCAGCTTGCCCAAGAGGGCCATACTTTGATACTTTGGGTCTATGATCCCCAGGCCTCCCTCTGATTGATGCCGTATGATGGTCGCCCATGTCACCTTGGCTCTAGAGTCCCTGGAGCCGTCTGAACTGGACCAAAGGAAATTCTGCACTAGGCGGTGAAGCTGCACTACGCAGGATGAGGAGAAGTACCAACACGAGGCAATGTACCAGGCCGTCGCTAGGAGGACATGGTTAACCACTAGGGTTCGGCCTACTAGTGAGAGGTGAGCCGTGCTCCAGTAGGTCAGTTTCCTCCGAATAGAATAGAATCGAGGACTGGACGAAACTACTGTGGGTAGGAGTGATGTCGAATCCCACCTTGAACCCTAGGTAACAGACGGTTTGCCCTCTACTTACCCATTTAAATCCCAGGTGGACACCCCACTCCGTGCTAGAGTCTGGGTTTGTGAGGAAACCAACCAACTTTCGCCAGTTGATTTTCGCTCCCACTGCATAACAGAACACCTCAAGAGCCAGCCTCACTCTCTCCAGCATCAACTCATCGTCCTCTATGTAGAGTGTTGCATCATCTGTATACTCTTGAGTCTAACAGCTCAGTCTCCTCTCACGGGAAGTCGAAGGCCGCGTAATCTGCTCACGTGACTTGAGGAAATGAGACAATCGTCTCTGCAAAGAGTATGAGCAGGTATAGGGCCAAGGGGCAGCCCTGCCGGCAGATAGATCTCTCCAGTCGAAACTCACCCCTCGCCTACCACCTATGAGAAGCCTTCTGGTGGCCGATCTGTAAAGTGTGGAGACCCCGCGAATCCAAGCTTGGGGGAAACCCAACCTCGCCATGGTGCCCTCTAGGAAGTCCCAGTCCACCGTGTCATAAGCTTTCTCGAAATCCAAGAGTAGTACGGCCAGTCTCTGCCCATTGTGCTGAGCCCACTTTGTCGCCTCAAAGAAGATGAATACATTGTCTAGGATGCTCCTATCCTGGACAAGGCCTGTTTGTGTGTCATGGATGATATCTGGAAGCATAGGGCGTAGTCACCTATCAATCATCTTTGCTAGTGCCTTATAGGCCACTTACAATAAGGTGATCAGTCTCTCCACTAGGAAAGATTCAACTAGTCTCCCCCTTTGGGGAGAAGACTGATAAGGCCTGCCGAAAGACTCCCTGGCATCTGTCCTGAAGTGAAAATCTCCTGGAAGGCCATCAGTAGGGGTCCTTCACCACCTCCCAGTAGGTGGTGAAGAAGGCCTTAGAGAGGCCATCCTCTCTTGGGCATTTTTGCCCATCTTGTGTATGGAAAGCCTCCTCTAGTTCCTTCTCTATGAAGGGGGCTAGAAGGGAGCGTCTCGTCTCCTCTGTGACGAGGGACGCGATGTGATCCCAGACCTGCTGTTTACATCATTGTCCTCTAGCTAAGGCTGTTTCCTGCTAGAAGAGGCGACTATAGTAGTTGGTGGCAATCTCCATTACCTCGTATGGGCTAGAACGAGTCCTCCCATACTGATCTCGAAGGTTGCGTATCTGCTCTCCTGAGATACGAGACTGGTGCACTTGGAAAAACTCCTTGCATATCATATCCCCCTTCCGCGCCCAGAAAGCTGTTGAGGTGCGGAAAGAGAATTCCGAGTGCCTGGATGGGATCCCTTGGTGCCTCCTGTAATAATCTTTGCATGGCTGCAAGATCCCGCCGCAGTGCTCTCTTCTCCTCCTAGCTCTGCAGCCTGGTCTGTATGGTTGCCTCTTGGTAGATACTGCTTAACTCGGCTAGGACCTCTGCAACCCTCTGCGATCCGGTCCCTCGTGCCCCACTCTTTGGTCCAAATCTGCTCTATTTGTCTTGTCACCTCCTCCCTCCTATAGATCGAGTCAAGGATCCGACAGGATCATGTGTCTAGGGTAGATGCTGGGGGATCAAGTGTTAAGAGAACGGGTCAATGATCGGGGGACAACGTGGTGCCCGCCAATTGCCCAATCTAGCCTCCACGAGAGCCTCCCCACTCTCCTATATAAAACCTATCCAACTACTCTAGCATGACTCCACCTAGCCGCCTGTATCCCCAAGAGAAGTCCAACGACCTCTCCCTCCTGTGGAAGGCAGGGTCTCTCTAGGTATCGCGTACTCCTACTGCTAGTAGAAAGACCTCCCATGCCTCTTGCTCCTCCCCAGCCATGCCTTGGTAGTTTCTGTCTCTGCCCTGCTGGTCCTCCAAAGCCTTCAGGTTGTTGAAATCTCCTCCAACGATCCAGGAGTCCATCCGTGATCTCCACCCAGAATCTACTGCGTGCCCTAACCTTTGTAGGGGCATAGACGTTGAGGACTCCAAGGCAGGAGTCCCCAATATCCAGTCTGATCCATAGAACCCTCCTTGTCACTATTGTCCCGTGGTCTCATACACAAGCGGTGAGACTCCGGCCGATAGAGGTGCATACGCCTCCACTCGTGCCGTGGGCACCTATGGCGTGCTCCCAGTAAGTGTGCGAGCTTCCCGGGAGTATCTTCCCTACCCGGTGGGCTTGGGTGGGCGTGAACTTGTGCTCCTATAGAAGTAGGATGTCGATCCGTCCGGCAAGGGCAGGCTGCAGCTCCTGCCGAACAATCAACTTCTTGGAACCACGTGCCCCATTGTAGTGGAGACTGTTGACATTCCACGATGCAAGGTGTAAGCTCATGGGGAAACCTGTGACTGACTGAACAAGCATTTGTTCAGTGTGGAGGCTGTTGATGAGGAGGAGAAACCATGGGGCATGCAAATACACTTTGCCGCAGGTCTGGACGGCGAACTCCAATCCCCCATGGTGGCCCTCTAGATGCTCTAGGTGGCACTATCAATGCATCTATCAGCCACGTTGAGAGTCGTGACTCTGTACATTGGTAGAAACAGGCCGCCTGTGCCAGGGGCCACTCGATCACATCCCGCGGAGCTCTCCACTGTGGCAGAGCTCAAAAGATAATGCTCAAGTGTGAGACCTTAGCACCAACCCACCAGTTAATGTCCATCATGCAGCCAGGCCACTGCTGTGCAAACAGTGCTAGTCCTTCTCCCATCCACTGGGAGATGTGGTCCTCCACCTGCCTCTTCAAAAGCTCTATCTGTGTTGTCGTCCAATCCCCTGAGTGAGAGGACTAAAGGAAAAAAACGTAGTTTGGTTCATCTGGTGGTGCTAGTAGATGAACCTTGCCTCTCCTTGACTTACGAACCACGAAGATCCCCACCTCTAGAGGTAGTGGGAACTCTCCGCACTCCGCAACTCTCAGGTAGAACCATGGGCCACTGTAGAAGAACTCTTGTGGCAACAATTGTGCCTGTCTCGGAAAAGTGTAACGGGTAGCAGGGGCAGATGAGTTAGTGGCTGTGTGGGAGGGGAAGAACTATTGGGGCAAAGAGGAAGTAGGCGTGTGTGGCTCATCCCCTCCTGTGGAAGGGGGGAGGGGGTGGGTCTGGGGGGGATCACCTGAACCGGGGGCGGATCGAGAGGGTTGCTCGGCAGGGGACGTCATGGGGGGGAAGAAGATCGAGGGATGGAGAGATGGTTGGAGGTACGTGGCGGGTGTGGGGGGGGAGTTGGTGGCCCTGGAAGGGGGTGGGGGGCTGCTATGGGCCTAGGTCAGTGGGGGAGGCAGGGGGGGTGGGTGTGGGGGTTGTGGGATCTCGGGTGAGGTAGTCTGTGGTGCGGGTGGTGGATGTGGGGGGTTGCGGTCCTATCGGGTGGGGCGGGCAAGGGGGACTGCGGAGTGCTCTGCTAAGGGGGCGTCACATGCCCTCTTGCTCCTTGCTATTGAGGTTGCGTCTGAGGAGCTGGCTACGGCCCCCCCTATTGTCTCCCTCTCTGTCGTCTATTGACCCGTGTGAAGCTATCAGCGTCCACCTACAGGCCTGTCAGCGGAGCCGCCTTGGCCCCGAAGCACATGCAGTCTGCTGTGATGCCCAAAGTTGCGGCAGCGTAGGCACTGCCCTGGTTGCTCGGTCACAGTGACCTGCTGCCTAAAGGAGTGACCTCCTACCTCAATCTCCAGAAACTTTGGTATACCGTTTGTGTCTTTCACGGCCACTCATACCTTGGGGACTCCTATAGCTGCCATTGCATCCGCGAAGGAGGTAGGAAGAACTGTGCCGAAGAGCCATCCAAAGTCCTTCACTAACTGGTACTGCCAGTCCGGGGAAATTTGGTATAAGTGAATTCGTCATAACAATTTCCTTATTGACAACCAGCATTGTGAAGCTGTAAAAACATTTCTTTTCAAGCCTTTACTCTAAATGAGATTGTAGAATTGCCTAGGGCCAATATTGAGTAAGATGCTTGTGCTACTAGACCCTCTTAATTTTAAAAAACCATGTGTTCTATATGCCATGTATTAGAGAAAAATCAGAATTCAGCGTATTATCAACACTCAATATCCCCCTTCTCCCTACAGCTTAAGGTTTGTAGTCGGTGCTAGGTTTAGAGCGCATTTTAATGCAAATTTTTTATAAAAGCAGTAAATACCCACTTTAATATAAAGATAGGACTAAATTGAGGCTCACTCTCGTGCCTCGACCTTATCATACATTCATAAATACGAATGTGATTTTTTTTATTTTTTGGATATAAAAAACTTATTTTTTCTATTTTAACTATTTATTTATTGATAAATATCAATATTTTTTAATTTACTAATTTGGATTGATCAAGCTTATAGAGAATTGTTTTCCTGTTACATTCCATCCCATAGGAACACCATATACGCAACAAAACCCAAAAAACACATGATTTACTTTAAAAGTGTAATGTTTCGAGTATTGCATGTTTTGTAAAGAAATTATTAGGTGACTTATTTTTCTTGATTTCCTTAACATTTGTGATCAATCATAGCATTGACAACCAAATACAACCATTTCCAACCAATTACCAACGAAATTGATCATAAAATGATTAAAATTACGACTTACTCATAAAACTACATTTTATATTGTACGTATCTCGTGATTGGAGGCCCGCTGATGCTTCCCAATAGCCGCTGACAATCCTTCCAACCTCGATCTACTCTCCTTCACGCTCTAGCATCATCCCACGATCAAAATCTATCATCTTAGTCCACCCCCTTCTCTCATAGAATTAATCATGGAAACACACAAGAAGAGGAGAGAGGAGAGAGAAAGAATAAAATCATTTCTCTTCATAGAATCCATAATTTTTGCTCATTCCAATGGCAATAGATGGTGAAGAAAATCGAGATCTCATGCGCCCCATAGCATTCCTCTTGACTCCAATGATCAAGAAAACCCATTTTTGTGCCTTGAAAGGACGAGTCGAAAAAAAATGGCACCCCCTCCTCTGACTCCCTTGTTAGATATTGCAAAATTTTTCATAGAAAGGATTGGTATCTCTCATGGTAGCACGGTTATTCATGCTTCTTGGTGGCATGTGCTTAATTCCATGAGGCCTATTAAGGTCACCTAGTCTTTTCTCCTTTCTCATTTGATTGCATCTTGGCAGGAGACGTTACGTTTTGCAGTGTGGTGCCCTCCTAATTTTTGTGAGGAGAATTCGCTGCAAGGAGAAGTACTGGCTACCTCTAGGTTGTTGGATTGACGTGATAAATATTTGCAATGCGACAAGTTTAATTGGATGGCTCGTTTGGGGTTGCAAATAGTCCTTGATGGTGTCATTCCTAGGCAGTCCCGTCTCTATTCTTTTCGGTGTATTCGTCAACACTTTCAGGTGCAAGGATATCACAACATTTGGTCGTCTATACAAGGCAGGCTTCTGAGGTTCTCTCCTTTGCCTGCATTATAGCCATTGTCTCCCTAGCATGATTGGATGTTTGTGATTCTTGATGATTTCGAGAAAAGGCCAGCTAACCAGATATACCATCAGATGGTGGAGGCCAAGAGATGGGTCATTGGAAAGGCTAATAAATGATGGCATATTCAGGATAGCAAAAAGAAGTGGCAGGAAAGATTCATCCAGCTCTGGAAGTCTAAGGTTGCGTATTAGGGAAAAGTGTTCATGTGGAGACTAGTTATTGAGGGTCTTCCGACTAGGGATATGCTACGTGCCCGCAAGATCTTTGTTGGTTGTGGTTATTGAGGGTCTTCCGACTGGGGATATGCTACGTGCCCGCAAGATCTTTGTTGGTTGTTCTGTATTCTGCACTACATGTGACGAGGCATTGCTTCATCTCTTTGTCTCTTGCCTTGTTGCTCGACAAATTTGGAGTTTTGTTTCCCATGTATGGTCCTTGGCGACTCAGCACTGGATATCAGCTTGTTCATGGATTATGGGAAAGATGACGTGTATGTCTTCTTTGCATTCAGATTATTCTTGCCTCTTCCATTTCCTTAGATAGACAGCCCTATGGCATATTTGGCGTACTCGGAATGCCTTCATTTTTTATTCAATATCGGGCATCCATGGTCATGTGGCCCGTGTTCATGGTTTAGTGTTATGGCAGATCTCCTGTATGGTGTCACCTGATTTGGTTCGTCCTGGCATTGCTGCTCCCTGGCTGGATATTGTTTGCTCCACACCAGTTGTCCTTTCTGTGTGATATTTCTGTGTTTGAGTCTTGGTGAC
Source organism: Lygodium microphyllum (assembly GCF_053477565.2). Classification (NCBI taxonomy): domain Eukaryota; kingdom Viridiplantae; phylum Streptophyta; class Polypodiopsida; order Schizaeales; family Lygodiaceae; genus Lygodium; species Lygodium microphyllum. The sequence continues at coordinate 138,460,936 of NC_141146.1, forward strand.
TTTCATTTGTGTCTTTTTTTCTTTGATGATATGATGGTTAGATGTAAATATTTACTAAATTCAATTATCTTCACGAAAAGAGAGAGAGAGAGAGAGAGAGTGTGTGTGTGTGTGTGTGTGTGCCAATAAAGATTGGGCATTCTGCAATTCAGCTCGTAAAGAGGAAGCATGCTGAATACCATACTGACAAGATAACTATCTGGCATTATTCCTAAAAACGGCCCATGCATCCCTCCCTCCAGATAGGACCTTCAAGCTAAAAGAAGCGATCAGTTGCTGAACATATTCCAAAAACTGATTCTGCTGCAAAAAAGATTGATTAAAACGAAGTGGCAACTGAGTAAGAAGGGCCTTAAATACATGAACAGGTCTATGGGTCATTTCCAAGACCAAAGGGTAGTGATCTGATAAGATATGTTGTCGTTCCATCCACATGTCAATAACTGTTGGAAGAAAGGAATCACTCTGACAAATATATATCTGATCCAATCTGGCCCAGGTGTTAGGATGCTGTAAAGATCGATAGGTATAACCAGATTGTGATGGATACATTCAGGACCACATGTCCTACTTCAATGATCTGGCTGCAAGGGCATCCCAAGTCTGTCGCTCAGGACCATTCATAACTGAATGCAGAGAAGTAGCTTGATCCCCAGATAGACATGCATTAAAGTTGCCCGTGACAAAACCTTGATGAGCCATGGAAAGACAATGCAGGTCATCCCAAAGTTGACACCGTTCCTTTGCCGTAGAAGGAGCATACACGCCCACCAACCACAAAACCTCTCCCTCATAAAGAATCTCCAGAATCACAAATCGACCTCGAGGGTCTTGAGAAACTAGCGATGGTTCCAGGCAGGATTTGACAGCCAACATAACTCCAGATTCATAGGGAGCTCGACCACTAAAAAAAACAACATAATCCTTATAAACATAAGAGGATCCGGACAAAGCATGTTGTTTATGCTCCACCGCACAAAATACATCTCACCTTCCAACAAACGCAACTTTTCACAACCGATACTGCTTGTTGCCCAAAGAGATACCTTTCACATTCCACAAAGCAATTCTCATAATAAATCAAAAAAGAGAAAACTATTGAACCACTACTTTTCCTTTTCCTTTTACATCTATAGCTTTAGCTACCTGGAACCTTTCCAAAGAGCTTGCCTCATAGTTTTTGGATGGAAGCAGTCATGTGTGCTTGCCATATTTTGAACAGATGCCTACCAAAGCCTTGAAGACCATCACACCATTTGAGGCTTGGAACAGCCGTAAACCTTCTGTTGGTCACTTTCGTACCTTTGGGTGTCTTGTCTATGCCCATATTCCATAGGTACTTAGAAGAAAATTGGACAACAAGGCTGTTAAGTGCATTTTTATGGGATATAGCAATGAGAGCAAAGGCTATAGACTCTATGATCCCGTTACTAAGAAGGTTTTTGTCAGCAAGGATGTTGTTTTTGATGAAAAATCAGAATTATCCTTGGCTTGTTTGGACACATATCAGGCTGCCCGTGATGTTTTTGAAGGGCTGTTGCCCATTACTTTTGGTGATTCAGCTGGAGGTTCACAAAATGAACCTAATGTTCAGCCAGTTGCTCCTATGGAAAGTGCAGAAATTCAGCCATTGGCTGATCGGAATATTCAGCATCATGCTGAAACAGAAATTCAGCAAGAGCTTGCACACAGCCAGGATGCTAGACAGCTACCTAGATGGTATTTGTAGACTATGCAAGATAGTCCTTTGGATGCACCCATGACTGGTCGTACTAGAAGGCAAACTCGTTTGCATGATTCAGCACATACCATGGAGTTTATTATGGCAGCAAGTACTTTTGATAATGAAGAGCCTGAATGTTATGAGGATGCACAACACAGTGTGCATTGGATGGCAGCCATGCAAGCTGAATTAGATTCTATTACTAAGAATCAAACTTGGGATTTGGTGTCCTTGCCATTTGGGAAGAAAGCCATTGGAACAAAATGGGTCTACAAATTGAAAAGAAAAGCAGATGGATCCATTGATAAATACAAGGCACGGCTGGTAGCTAAAGGCTACGCACAGAAAAAGGGCATTGATTATGAGGAGACATTTGCTTCTACTTCCCGTATGACGACCATCAGGTCTATGATTGCTTTGGCTGCACATTATGGTTGGACAGTCCATCAGCTAGATATCAAGACTGCATTTTTACATGGGGAACTTCAGGAGGAAGTTTATGTACAACAGCCCATTGGTTTTGCAGTTGAAGGCTCAGAACATTTGGTATGCAAGCTCAAAAAGGCACTATATGGTTTAAAACAAGCTCCTAGAGCTTGGTATGAAAAGATAGATGCTTTCTTGCTTGGTCAGGGGTTTCTAAACAGCTCATCTGAGTCTACCCTTTATGTATGTAAAGAAGGGGGATCTATGCTGATTTTATGTCTTTATGTTGATGACCTATTGCTCACTGGAACACATGCTGATCAGATTTCAGCATTCAAACAAAATTTGCAGCAAACTTTTGACATGTCTGACTTGGGAGTTTTGCATTACTACTTGGGCATCCAGTTCATACATAATGCTCGAGGTATTGGGTTATCACAGTCAAGGTATATTGGGCAGCTTCTTGAGAAATTTGGCTTACAAGATTGCAAGCCAGTTACTACTCCCATGGAACCTGGACTGAAACTGTCATTACATGATGACAGTGATTTGTTTGATATACATACATACGCTCCTGCAGTTGGATGTCTTATCTATCTATGCAATACTAGGCCGGACATACAGTTTGCAGTTTCAGCTTTGAGCAGGTATATGCATCAGCCACGTATGTCACATTGGCAAGCTATCAAGCGTGTTTTTCGCTACTTGCAGGGTACTCGTTCTCTTGGGTTGCTTTATGCCAAGGGGGGACCACTGCATTTACATGCTTACAGTGATTCTGATTGGGCTGGTGGTTATGATACATGTCACTCTACTAGTGGCAATTGTTTCTTTCTTGGCACTTCTTGCATTTCTTGGCTTACCAAGAAACAATCCACTGTTGCCACATCGTCATGTGAAGCTGAATACAAGGCAGCTTTCACTACCACAGTTGAATGCATATGGCTTAGACGCTTGCTAGCTGATTTGGATGTATCTGTTACTCAGCCTACTCCATTGTTCACTGACAGTGAGAGTGCCATTGCAGTGGCACGGAACCCAGTGTTTCATGCTCGCACGAAACACATTGAGACTCACTATCACTTTGTCAGAGAGAGGCTACATGCAAGTGATATCAGCCTTGTCTATTGTCCTACCACCAGTAATGTGGCAGACATCTTCACCAAAGCTCTTCCTCGTGACAAATTTGAAGCATTTCGCGATGCTTTAAATTTGATATCCTTTGGTGGCGGATGATCCTTGTACTCTTGATCACTCTTCACTCCAGGGGGGTTTGTTGGGTATTTGATTCACGCCTTACTTACGCCTACGCTCATATGGGAGTGTCGGTGATCAGTAGGACACGGGGGCACTTTTTACTCTCGGTAGGAGAGGTTTTTTCCCCCAGACTTATGGTCTTATTGTCGTATGTACTTATGTGCTTATGTGTCACACATTTAGGCACTTAGTGTGTGTCGGGTGTGAACACCCCCCTACAACCCTAAGGTTTAAGGGCTGTACTTTGTACTTTCAGATTATACTCATTCAGTCTATTCTCTTGGGTGTCGTGCTTCAACTCTGTCTCTCACTCTCACACTGTCTACTGAATCCTAGCTGTACCTCGATCCTCTGTTCTCACACTTTCCATCTTGCTTCGGATTACATCAACAAAGTCTGCCCTTTGCAAACCAGCAATCGAAGCACGAGAAGGAAACTGCTGTTGCTGTGAACGAAAAACATCCCTCGGAGGCACAAGCCTCCCCTACGTATCAAAGCGCAAAGCAGAATTGGAATTCCTTTTATCATCCCCTGCTGCAGTACGTGAAGATTGAGGGTTCATGTAAAACCCCTTACCTCTGCGTTGAAAGGTTTGAGTGATGGGGTGTGGCAATAGGTGGGCAGGAGCTGAACGAGAAGCTTGTCTCTAAGTCAATCAGGGGATTCTAATGATGACTTGCTCACATGCATTGAATGGTTGAAAGGTAGGGTTCATTCTCTTCAGGAAGAGGAATATGTAAAATACAAACTGCTGGTCAGAGTTGAAGCTTTATACAATAATAACTGTCAATCCCATCAATTCTTTGCTTGCCTGCACCATAAATATGCCCAGGAGAATATTGTGCGCTTAATGGATGAACAAGGTGATATGGTGACTGATCCGGTCTCCATCATTCGTATGTATGTCGACTTTTATCAGTCCTTGCTGGGTTCGCAAGGGAATTTTTCTGATGCTGTACTCGCTGCTCGCTGATATATTTGCGAGTTGGTAAGCAACCAGGTCAAACCAGAATGGGTGGACTTAATGGAGGCGAATATTTCAGAAGATGAAGTGGAAGAAGTGCTATCCCACCTACCTCGAAGGAAAAGCCTTGGTTGGGATGGGCTTCCTAATGAGCTCTTTTCAGCTAATGTGCAGCAGCTTAAAGACCCATTGACTTGCGTGTGTCAGCAAGTGTGGAATTCTGGTATTATGCCATTAGATTGGAAGATTGTTGTCGTTTGGTTGTTACCCAAGGTTCCCTCCCCAACCTCTTTGAAACAGTGGAGACCTATTTCCGTTATGGGTTCGTTATATAAAATTTTCTCCAAAATCATTGCCAACAGATTATAGAAAGTTTTTCTGCACTTGGTTCATCCACGCCAATATGGTTTCATTAAAGGCCGCAATATAATGCATAACATCTTGAATATTCAACTGGGAATTGACTATGCTAAAGCTTTAGGACAGCAAGTAATTATGCTTCAGCTCGATATTGAGAAGGCATTTGATCATGTTAGCCGGTCTTTTTTGTGGCAATTATTGTCTACAATGGGATTATTGACACCATTGGTCGGGGAGCTGTGGCTCGTATTGCTCTTAATGGAGGGATCACAAAAGAAATTGCCTTATCTCGGTCTCTTAGGCAAGGCTGCCCTCTCAGCCCTTTGTTGTTTGCTTTGGTCACTCACCCGATGCTCTCCTTGCTAGATAAGTTGGTTGGACAAGGTGAGATAGTTGGCTTGTCTCTTCCCAGTGGTACTTAACTTGTGGGTCGATCTGTGGCAGATGATTCTTTCATGTTCCTTAAGGTTGATCGTACTTATGTTAATCGGGCAATGGTGTTGTGGAATCTTTTTGCTTTGGCATCTGGTCTTCATATTAATACTCAGAAATCTTGTACGGAGACTGATCTCCAGGCCTCGGGCTGGCATGGAATTGTGATCTCAAAGGGAAATATCACCAGACACTTGGGATATCCTATTGGTGTGGAAGTAGCACCCCGGGCCTTATTGGATTGGATGGCCTCCCAGATTCATGATAGGTTCATGTACTAGAAATCTCAAGGCTGGCCTTTACATGTCAGACTGAAAGTTGCTCAAAGTATTATAATCAGTATGATATCATTCTTTTTGCCACTACTTCCCTCAACTAAGAAGTCCCTTTTGGAACTAGTTCAGCCTATCAGGTTCATGTTGTGGAAAAAGAAGGGGAACCGTTTGGGCCAGGTCTGGATTTCGTGGTAGCATTTGACTACGCCTAAACAAATGGGGGGAGCAGCTTTGTTGGATGTTAATTTGCATATGAAAGCCTTGAGGTTGGCCCTTTTGCAAGCGCTATGTGTACAGAGTCATCCTTGGTCACACATTACAAAATTTTTCATTGAGAAGGCTGGCATCTCCCATGGTAACACGGTCATTCGTGCCTCCTGGTGGCATGTGCTTAATTCCTCGAGGCCTGTCAAGATCACCCAGTCTTTTCTCCTTTCTCATTTGATTGTCGTAAGGACGCGAACTCGCTACAAGAAGTCTTGGCCTCCTCTAGATTGTTAGATTGGCTGGACAAAGATTTGCAAAGACTCAAGTTTAATCGGATGGCTTGTTTGGTGTTGTAGACAGTTTTTGACGGTGTTATTCTTGGGCAGTCTCGGCTTTACTCTTTTCGATGTATTCGTCAACACTTTCGGGTACCCCGAGGATATGGTGATATCTAGTCATCCATACAGGCCAAACTTCAAAGGTTCTCTCCTTTACCAGTGCTACAGCCATTGTATCCATGACGTGACTGGAAGTTTGTGATATCGGATGATTTTGAGAAGAGGTCTGCTAACCAGATATATCATCAGATGGTGGAGGCCAAGAGATGGGTCACTACAAAGGTGAATAAATTATGGCATACTAGGGATAGTAAAAAGAAGTGGCAGGAAAGATTCCTTCAACTTTGGAAGTCTAAGGTTCCCTATCAGGGGAAAGTCTTGTGGAGACTGCTGATTGATGGTCTTCCAACTAGAGAAGTGCTGCATGCTCAAAAGATCTCTGTTGGTCGTTGTGTATTCTGCACTACATGTGATGAAACATTGCTTCATCTTTTTGCCTCTTGTCCAGTTGCACGACAGATCTGGTGTTTTTTTTTCTCGCGTGTGGCTCTCAGCGACTCAGCTATGCATAACAGCCCGTTCATGGATTATGGAAAAGCTGCTCGTTGTGCCTTCTTTGCATTCCGATTATTCCTGCCTGTTCCAATTCCTGAGATGGACTGCCTTGTGGCATATCTAGCGTACTCGGAATGCCTTTATTTTTTATTCGGTCTCGGGCATCCATGGTCATGTGGCCCGTATTCAAGGTTTAGTGCTATGGCAGATTTCTTCTATGATATCAGCTGACCTTGTTCTTCCTGACATTGCTGCCCCCTGGCTGGGTATTGTTCGCTCTACACCAGCAGTATGATTTTCTCTGTGTTAAAGTCCTGATAGTCTTTCATCACTTTCTTGGAGGACTTGATAGTCTGATGTAACTAAATGTAAGAGATTTAGTGAGAATGCTGACCAGATGGTCTGATGTATGTATTTTTCGGAGAGAGAGTTCTAAGCCGACCTGATGGTCTGATGTACAAAATTTACTTAATTATCTTCACAAAAGAAAGAGAGAGAGAGAGAGAGAGAGAGAGAGTGTGTGTGTGTGTGTGTGTGTTTGCGCACATGCGCATGTGAGTTATACCTGCACTGAATCATACAGATGTTGTCATTGAGATGGTTGCTTCCAAGTACTTTGTTGAAAAAAGGTTTCTATACACAAGAAACAGACAAGATTGGTGAAGATTGTAAACAGGCAGTAGGTTCCAGTTATAGCTGGAGTGGAAATCGAAAGCCTCCAACATATTTGCAGCACTTTGTATTCCCAGAAGACACAATTGCAGCTTTGCGCGTTGTTGCGATGAAAGAAGATGAACTTCAGATGGTATCATCCATGCTTCAAGAGGTATGTATGACTTTGAGGACAAATGAAAAGCACACCAAATGTGACATTCTGTATTGCTATTTCTATCAAGTTGTATCATTTTATGGTATTAATATGAATGGTGTCAAGAGCCTAAACAAACATATATCTGAAATATACACATATCAGCTTGTGCATACTGCTTTTGACACGCACAATGCTGAATTCTGAAACAAACAACTACATAAAGAGAGCTCGTAACCAGCTGCCAGTAATACATATACACATACATTTTAATCCTAGAATGATGCACATATCAATCAGCATTAATTTATTGCTTTTGCTTTGACGGTGATTGGTTTACTCCTGCATTGTAGTTGTCAAAATCAGGATTACAGAAGGCACCTTCAAGTGAAGACATCAGGGCAGCAATCTGGGAGGTATGTGGGAATTCTGGTGCTTTGCAACTGCTAACGGATCTTCTTGCAACAAGGTGAGAAAGTTCCTCAAATTCTCCTGCAGTTGCACATTGTTCTCATTCAGGCAATCACGAAGGCTAATATAATGACTGCTTGTACAATGAATCAAGAATGCTGGATTTGGAAGAGGGGACTGGTTCAGAAGAGTCAGACAATGCAATCTTGGAAAGAGATTTCAAGTTCCATTTCCAAGATGCCAGGTTGGAAGTCATCTTCATTCTGCTGTTGCTGCAATGAATACAGTTCCACGCCTAAGCATAACCCTTACACTTATGTTTTGCAGCAAGTCTGGAGAAAACGATAACTCGACTTCTGACGTGTGTTTGTCAGACAATGTACGCGCATGTGTGATATACAGGCAAGGGCAGAAATCTCTTGCCAGGCAGTTTCTAAAAGAATCAGAACAACTGCTTGAGCTCTGCATGCTGGAAGAACAACAGTAGTTCATTCAAAGAATGTTATGTAAGTTGCACAGGTCATGACATCTTTAGGAGGCAAGTTTTCTTAAAAACTCTCTTTGAAAGGTACTCACATGGCATGCCTCCGCCTTGGCACATCAGCCAAAAATCGGTGGTCTGTAATATCTACCAAATAGTGGTGTGCCCTTTACCCTGGGTGACATGGTGGCAGCAAACCTGGCCAATATTTTTTTGGCATGTGTAGGGCCTTGTATTTTGGCCTGCAGACTAGCCCTACTCTTCCTCCCTAAAGCACCCCCTGCCCAGTGTGGGCACGTGGGGGGAGATCAGTATTTGCTGGATCCCGTGTTGAAGAATATTTCTGAGATTTGTATTTCCATAAAGATGTTAATTTTGATTGGCTGTTTGCATTCCACTCATTACGTAGTGCAGAATGTGCAGCAGGCTATTTCTAGATCGTCTTGACATGTTTGTAGAACAAACGTTTTTCAATACAATAATGCTGATTCAACCATCTTTGTAACTATGCTAGTAATCTGTTTTTCTCCTCCTGCTCTGGTCCCTGAATCTATAGTGACAGCATCCATTGGAAGTGTCCCATCGAGAGCCCCAAATGCTCGTTATACAGATGGCATCATCCATTGACCTCAGTCCACAGTCCCCGACCTCTCAAACAAAGGTACTCCAATGGTTCGTTTTATTTTTGACAGTCAGCTTGATTCAAAGTACAGCAGTTCTCAACCTTCTAGTTTTGCTTTCTAACCGTTTCTGTAACATACCAAAAGAGCCGCCTCCTTTTCAAAGCCATTGAGCACAATGCACCTTTCACAGCTGCATTGCGCTATACTTTCGCGCAAGCAACATGACATGGTAAAAAGAAGGTAGAAAGAAGATCCTTTGCTGTGTCTCAACTGCCTGAGATTGACTTGGTTGTGAAGGAAGCAACACAGCAATCTAACTATGTTGGCTGTGACCGAAGCTGTTCCCTGCAATCCAACTTGAGGTAAGCACATTGGATTGAAAAGTTGTACAGGTCTGTAAGGTCAACAGAATTGCAAAGGGTGAACAAGCTTCATGGGCTTGCTTGCCATAGCACAGGAACAGTGGAGGATTGTTGCCCATCGCCTTGGCTCCAAGAACAAAGTACATATAAGGTGTAAGACTTTCTTTTACACAGATGACAATTCAAAAAATGGGTGTTAGTTTTATTGAATATTTTCAAAATACATCACCTATGTTGAATATCATAACGGGAAGGTTTTGAAGAAACTTCTTAAGTAAATGTTGGTGGGGCTGGAGAGGGAGGTTTCTCCAAAGAAATCCCTCTTGCGAACAAGCCATCTAAGGTAGTTTTACCAGTGACATCTTAGAGGTCACACATTCAAATGTGTTATAACTTGTTTGGCATCCACCTAGTCATACAACCACTCAAATTGATTGAAAGAGGTCATTTCGGCATATCTAATCTAAAAAACCATTGCCTACTAGGTACAAGCAAGCCTACTACATACATGCGACTTTTTAGACTCCATAAGGATAGAGCTTGTGGGGAGGCATCTTTAGAGATATTTTTTGAATAATTTCTAGTATTGAAAATAAGATAAAAGACTATTGCCTTAGAGATACGAACAAGCTTGATACATACATATGTTTCAAATTCACGATAAGGATAGGATTGTGAGGGATGTATCTTCAAGATATCTTTTTTTGAATAGGATCAAGCTAATAAGCCATGAGGTATAAAGGGCATGTGATCACATCGAGATTTGCTAGTTAGTGTATAAGTGAGATTTTTTTAATTTTAAAAAAGATCCATTTGGATTGAAAATGTAGTGTGAAAAGCATATTTCATGAAGAAATACTAGTTTTAAGTGCTCTCTTGTATTACACTTGGATGTAATATGCTCAAAAGTTTTTATTCATGGAGTTCATGCATTTGTGTCATTAATAGGGATGCGGTCTTTATTGAAAGTGTAGTTCAATCCTTTCTATAGAAATGGTGAAAAAATATATTTGTGGAAGATATCTATGAACCCTCCTTGTTTGGAACTACTAGAGAATTTAATGGAGATTTTGGCTCTTTGCCATCTACACAGTATCATGTGCAACTAGAGATATTGCATGCTAATCAATTGATTACATAGCATTCATTAATGAGTCCAAACGATTTGCACAAATGGGCTTTACAAATTATCAAAGCTAGTAAATTGGCTATTTCTTTGTCTAACATGACATGTGACAAGGCTTTTTCTCATGCTTCAGTTTTTTATGACCATCCTCTTCTTACTTTTATCTATAATGGAGAGGAAGACATCTTATTTAATAAGATCTGGTATATCATTTAATCCTCAAAAGCAACACCTGGGATTTCATTGATTTGTTGGAGGGTAAAAAGACCGTTATCATCTAACATGACATGTGATGGGACTTATTTTTATGCTTTGTTTTTTATGACCATGCTCTTCTTATATCTATAATGGAGAGAAAGTGTAAAAAGACCGTTAGTACTCAATGGATTGACAAGTTAAAAGGATCAAATACATGAACTTCTTGGTTTTGTTGTTAAAGGACATGAGACAAAAGTGTAAGTCTAGCTAAGACAAGCTTTTTATGATCTTAAATAGGCACCTTGAGCTTGGTTTAAAAGGCATACTTGTTGCTTGTAGTTTTGCAAAATTCAATTGTGACTATAATCTATGTAAGAAAGATTTAAAAAACTCTCTTGGGAATCAATATTTATGTGGAAGATTTGCTACTCGGTCCAAATGAGGTTGTTTTTTCAACCTTAAAAGCTAATTTACACTTCTCTTTTGAGATGCCAAACTTGGAATTGCCAAATTACTACTTGATTATTTAGCTTACACAACAAGAAGATGGCATTGTTATGCAATAGATGATTAAGTTCAAAATATGTTGAAAAGGTTTGGCCTTGATGCATGCAAATCTTGGCAAAAATTGGCTTACATCTTAAGTCTCAAAGATCTACTCCATCCTTATGAACAAGGAGTTGGATATGTCGTTTATGTCTACCACATAAGGATATGTAGTTTGTATTCTATGTTGAGGAGGAGGATTGACTACTTGAAGAGAACGAAGGACTATTCTTTGTTATAGTTGCATGGTGTTGAAATGCTTTTATGTGATTCTAACCATGCAAGTATTTGTGGCAATAGAGTGTCCATAGTAGATTTGATTTTGTGTTAATACTTGATGTATATTAAGGTTTAGAAAAAAGTAACTTATAGTGGCCACTTTTACTTATAAAGTTGAGTGTAATGTAGCCTTAATAGTTATAACTAAGTATGTGTGGCTAAGATGACATGTTACTAAATTAGGTGTTGATCTACAATCACTTGCTACTAAACTATTGATAGTCAAAGTGCTTTGATAGTTACAGGGAATCCAATATTCCATCTTTCACATAGCACACTGATATGAATTATCATTATTTGCAAAAGTGACTCTCAACACTTGAGATCAACTTGGTAGATCTATTCATGAGGACCCTCACTTATGAGAAAACTAAAGTTTTTTGTAGACTTTAAATGTCTTTTCCTTCCCTCCATGATTCATTATATCCTTGTTCACATAATTACTTCTCAAGAGATTTGTATAGCATACTATGTTAGTGATGTGTGGACATAGTGAGCTTGTACACACCTTTACCCTTGTCCATTTTAGGGTTGTACACTTCTCTTTTGTATCTTATTATCTCTAGTTATCTTCAATAGGAGAGTTGAGCTTCCCCTTGCTCATTCATCACCTTCTTGCCATTGTTTTCCCTTTTCTTTGTGGAGATCAAAAGTTTTTTTTATGTGAGAATTCAATTGAATGACCCATTTATAACAATGTTCACTATAATTGCTTTTCTCTAGTGATTTGGGCTTGGATTGTTGCACATTGAAGCAAAGTCATTGAATCTCAACTAGCAAAATATTTTGGCTTTGTAAATGATGATTTATACATGCAATTTTGCAATTACTATATATATATCATTACAAACTTGTTGAAATCAATTAGCATGATTTTCCCACTATTTATAACAAATGGGAATAAAATGTAATATTGTAGTCATTATTATTTTAGGTTAGATAAGTACAATGCTTTTTTGCCATAGCTTGAGTTTTACACTACTACTATTAATTTCACACATTCAAAAGTGTACATTAGTAAAATATGACAAAGCATTTGTGCGGGTAACTTTATTTGTATATTCTAATAGATAAGATAACCGTTTTGTCTATATTGTTTAATTATGCTATGTTCCTTTACTTTCTTTTTGTTAACAAGCTCAATTATCAAAAACAAAAGTTGTAGGAATTTTGAAAATTTGAGTATCTGAGGTACAAATTATAAACATAAATGTAGAAAAAGGTTGTTAAGAATAAGCAGTTTATCTTTTAATCAAACCTCTTTTAACTAGTAAAGAGGCAAAATCTTCTATATTCATTCTAACTTCACCATTGCATTTGGAGGAGTTAGGGTGTTAAAACATATAACTTATCATTGTTATTATCAACATTCATTATCACTCAACATCGTTTTCTATCTTTTGTAAACATTGGAGGGTATCAAAGGTGTATGAGTTTACTATAATGAATTGTAGTGCCCATGCTAGAAATGTCAAAATTTTCAAGATGAGCAAGTGAAAAACATTGCAACTATACTTTTACTTCCATTCCAAGTCCACTTTCTCCATTTGTTTATTAATCCCTCTCTTTGTCTCTCTTTCAAAGTGCTTGTCTCCCTTTTCCACAATGCATTAATCTCTTTTTCATAATTTATAGCATACATGTGATAGCTCTTACCCTCCTCTTCCTTTGTTTATGTGCTTCCTTAGCCATTCTTTTCTACATACCCTTGGTAGCATTCTTTTAAGAGTCTTTTTGTGGGAGATCACTTATGAAAGAAGATATTTATTTGTGTTCAACTCCATATCTAGCCACCCTTCATGATTGAGTGTGGGCACCACTTATGCCACGTGGATGTTGACCATATTCCAGGTTAGGTTGGTCGATCTTTCATATTACAATCTATTTATAGCCATTATATATATATATGTCATCTCATATTTAATATTTTTTTGCATAGTTACAGACCGGGTACTTCTGTTGGACAGAAGAAATACATAATTCTCATGTATGATTACAGAATGTTGTCAGGAGACCTTAACCACTAGGAACCCGGATTTCAGGTCGATCCTCGGCCATGAACGTTCCATTGCGAGGCGGACTCGGGAAACCCTAAGCGACAAACCCCGTGACATTCCATAGGAGTGTCGGGCGGCATCGGTTAGACTCGTCTCTCGATTTGGACCGCTAAAAACGTGCATGGACAACCGATAGGCGGGCACATTACAGTTGGTATCAAAGCAAAACTTTGTAATGATATGTGATAGATTTATTTATGGCTCATAAGCACGCCCTAAATAGAATAATCTAAATGGTATGTCTTGATTGTCAGGCACCTTCCGTATCCACAAATGTTGACATGTAAAAAAATAAATTTCTTCTCAAGCAAGTTAGGACACCCAAGTTTGGTGAAAAAGGGATAAGCATTGCAGCAGAGGCAGAGATATAGATTGAGTCGATGGATGATTATTTCTCTGATTCGGGAACTGCCTCTATCAATCAAGCAATGATAGCCAAACTTAAGTTAGTTGGCCATGCTCAGATATGGTGGAAGCAATGGTGCAAAGATCAAGGTATTTCTGAAGTCTCTATCACTTGGGCTCAACTGAAAGATGTTGTACGCGGATGATACCTTCCGTCAATCTACCAGACATTGAAGATAAATGAATTCTTCAAGCTCAAGTAGCCGTAATAACCTTAGAAGCCTATTACTCGAAGTTTGTAACCCTACTAAAATACACACCATCTATGGATATTGCACAGCAAGTATCCAAGTTTTGCCATGGCCTAAACACTCCTCTGAACTATCACCTTAAGGCAATGCATCCAACATACTTGCAAGATGCATTACTTCGAGCAAAACCAATCGTCCAAGAACTTAATTCGGGCAATTGTGGAAAAGATGATTTCCAAGATCAGGGCAAGAGATGCCACACGTGCGGAGAGATAGGGCACATCCGTAGATGTCCCTACCGTCAATGCTTCCATTGCAATGAGCTAGGGCACACGTCCAAGCAGACTGCCTTGACTTAAGTCCACCGCTGGAAGACATTGAGCCTTCAAGGAAACAAAGCTACATAAGTGTAGTTTATGGATATATGGAGGAATCAGATGATGACCAAAGACCTAGAGCCTACTACGCCTTTTCAGGATGATTAATGATCCTAGAAATTCTAATGACATGTAATACAACTTATATTGGAAATAAATCGTACCCTTGTACGTACGGCTAATTGCAATAATATGAGTTGCACTACGTGAGTCATTACGAGTAGCGCAGTAGAGACGCATGGTGGGTCCTAACCCACAGGCCTTAAGCCCCATTAATGCTTGTCTTCCCCAATTTCTTCCGAGATGAGGACATCTTGAGTTCTCTAAGAGAGAGAGGATGTAATTTTTTGCCATAAGATTCTCACAACCCCCCTTTAAAATAATAATAATAATAATTGCTTTTTTTTTCATTTTCCCCATGTTGTCTCCAACAGGCGACCGGGGGGGGAGATGAGAGAGCCGACAGGTGGCTGAAGGGGAAGGAAAAGGGACGATGTCAGTCAATGGAGCTGATGAGGAAGGACTGGAGAGGGAAGGGGATGATGACAAAGAAGATGACGACGTTGAAGAAGAAGTGAAGATGATGAAGGGAAAGTAGAAGTTGACGACGGCAGAGCTGAGGATGGTGTTGGTGACGAGGACGATAGCGAAGGTTGATGGAGGACGGAGGCCACGGGCCTACTTCCACTTCCATGCAGCCTGACAAGTGGTGGGTGGGGGTAAAAAGCACCACCACCACCACTACTCCCTCCCTACGATCTCTCTCTCTCTCTCTCTCTCTCTCTCTCTCTCTCTCTCTCTCTCTCTCTCTCTCTCTCCCCCCCCCCCTTAAGGAGGATAGAACGTTAATTCCCTGCCCCCTTACTACTGAGAGCCCCCCCCCCAAGGAGGATAGCACATTAATTCCCTGCCCCCTTACTACTGAGAGCCCCCCACCCTTCCCCCCCCCCCCCCCCCCCCCCCCCCATAAAGAGAAAAAAGGGGAGACCACCTTATTCTTTCCCACCCACCCCCCAATAGTACCCCCTTATCACCTATAAAATCCCCCCCCCCCCCCCCCCCCCCCCAATCAAAAGGAGGATATGCGATACCACCCCTTGCCCCCCTTTTGCTACCATGGGATAGAGAGAGAGAGAGAGAGAGAGAGAGAGAGAGAGAGAGAGAGAGAGAGAGAGAGAGAGAGAGAGAGAGAGAGAGAGAGAGAGAGAGAGAGAGAGAGAGAGAGAGAGAGAGAGAGAGAGAGAGACCTTGCAATAGTAGGTGCGTTTTCCTCGCTTTGAAGGTATATGTTGTAACTTGCGTGCTTGAAGGATTGCATGGCAAGCAGCTTAGTCTAGAAAAGAATCATTATCGAAGCTCTAGACCTTTGACCAAGCTCTCGTTTTAATAGCTTACGTTTAATAGATTGGGAGTCTTGATATTGTGTGTAGTTAACACAAACGGCGGTCATAAGGGCTAAAACTGAGATGCCTTGAGATCCGTTCGATAGCTATGATGTTATCAATCCTATTCAGGAACTGGAATAGATACAAACAACTCTAGGCCTAAAAGGCAAATGAAGAGCTCAAGGGTTAGGAAACCCTAAGTCAAAGGAAAGACCGATGCTTTTGTACTCGCTAGGAAGAAGGTTCGGTTATCAATCAAAGTACGGGATTATTAGAACTCATGTCTTGAGCAATGTTGCAACTTTGACATATGTCCTAGCCGAATGGAGGAGGTGTTAAGTACATTTTGCATAGATTCACTTAGATCCCAAGGGGGAGAACGAATATGTGATGGAAGGTTATCGTGACTATTCCTGCAATGTTGGAAAATGATATCATTGTTTTGTTGATTGATCTAGCATCGTCTTAAATTAAACTGTTTGTTGGAATGTGATTTGGATGATTTTTGCAAGTGCTTGTGTTTAATGCTAAATGCATAGCAGGGGTTTGTGATGACCAATCGCCATGGAGATAAAGGGATGTTTCCTTGGAAAATGGATATTAGGGCTGATTGCCTTGACTGCGCTTGATTCTTAATTGGATTAATTAAGGAAGGATATTTTGCACGGGTGGATCATCTCTAAGATCGCACCGCGGATTACCCTGAGAGGGCATTGCTCGATTTACGAGCCGAAGGTTGAATGGTGAAAAGGCCAACCACAGAAGTTGTGTCTTACTTCTAGGTTGCTTGGGATCAGTGAAGCTTTGGGCACCCCTTGCTTAGTCCGAAACGGAGGTGAAGACTACCATGAGCCCAACATTTGAGGCGTTGGAAGATCCTATTCTAGATACTGGATGGAAATTATGGTGCCATGTGATTTGAACCGAGTACTTCTGTTGGACAAAAGGGATATATAAATCTCTTGTATGGGCAGGAGACAAAGATTAATTGAAAAAGAAGTTAAGAAACTTTTTTGTCAAAAGGATTGCTTGCTTTGTATTCGCATTTGTGCAATAAATTACAAAAACGAATCCTGTTCCCTAAAAGGTCTAATTAAGGAAGCTGATTTTGAATGTCACACATAATTGTGTTAGGACCTAATTAGAAAACTAAAGCTATCAAGGGAAGTGGGTGGGTAGAACCTCGACGGACCTGTTCTACGACAAGGTGATCCTAGAGAACTGGGAGGCTTCTCACAAGGTTTTACCATCGTTCAACTTTTATGTATTGTTAGGTTAGAACCCTGATTCATGTTGTTTTAGGGGACCGGAATGGGACTATGCCCTACGGGTAGAGAGGTTGAGCGGCACATCCCTCTCATTTCCCATTCTCTTTGAACCAAGTGCGGTATGGATCTGCTTTGGATTGGGTATCTCTGCGTAAAGTAGAATGTCCAGGACCCGACACTAGAATGTTGTCAAGAGATCTTGACCATTCAGAACCCGGATTTCAAGTCGATCCTAGTGGGTTCGGCCATGAACATTCTGTTGCGAGGCGGACTCGGGAAACCCTAGGTGACAAATCCCTTGACATTCCATGGGAGTGCTGGGTGGCGTGGCTTAGACTCATCTCTTGATGGATCGCTAAAAACATGTCTGGACAGTTGATAGGTGGGCATATTACATCATTGAACATTATCATGGCATTATCAAAGCTGAAACTATCACCAACTTTCTAAAGGAACGAGAATTGCCTCTCTACAGAGTGACTTATATACAGTGACTTCCTCTCAAACATAGATGTCCTCATGAATATCAAAATCTCTTGGCCTTTTAGGACTTTTTGTAGCTTCACACTCTCATGTCAAAAGGGGTTTATCCCTAATAGTAGCATTCATAGCAAAAATTCTAGCATCTAAAATGAACATAAGACTAACTCTACTTCCTCTTGTGACCAACCTACACTTGTCATTAAAGTCTTCCACAAAATAACATTTTGTATTAAATCAAACCTATATCCTTGCTCTACCATCTGGCTAACAAACAATAAATTCTTTGTGATGGATGGCACATGTAATACATTTGATAGACTCTTTGTCTGACTATCATGTAAGAACAAGGAAAAAATTTTAATGTGTGAAATTGGGTGGCATGAATCATCACTCATGTGCACATAACTTGGATTTTTTAAATCTTGCATCTCTCCAAACCATGCAACATGGCTAGTCATTTGATTAGATGCACCTAAATCAACATACCATACATCATCATGTGTCTCCTTTCTTATAATAGTATTCATCATATACTGCATAACAAACAGAGGTTCATTTTTGTCTTTATTCTATCGTAAAGACAATACATAGTTTCCTTGCTATAATTTTCCATTGTAGATATCATCCTTCTTGGCATAACATTGGGCTACAATATGACATGTTTTGCCACAATAATGATAAACGATACAAGAATTGCTAGAATCTCTATTCTCCCATCAACCTCTTTCTCTAGAGCTTCCCCTATCTCTAAAGTTGTTATGGCCTCTTGAAACCTACATTTCACCAAATAGCTGATTTAACATATTTTACAAGTTATCACCAACAACAAGTCCTATACCATGACCTCTTGGAAAGGATCTACCACATTCTCTTCTTGAACTTGAGTAAAAATCTTGGACGTGTTCACCACTTGTTGTTGTCTATCTTTTCAATGATGGGGTTTCCACTGTTTTCTACCATTATCACAAAATTGATACAAAACAACAACCAAGTCATGCAACCTTTTACAACAAGTACACGACAACATACAAGCAGCGCTGCCTCTTTCATTGGCTGCTCAATAATACATCAAATTTGCAACTTATTTGCAAATGATTTTTTTTTCCTTCCTAGTAAACACCTCAAAACTTATAGATTCGAAAGTTGTAACTTGTACACCCACTTTCGGTTAACACAACCAAAATTGTAGTATATCTTGAAATTGTTATTCCAATGGGT
This sequence comes from Lygodium microphyllum, assembly GCF_053477565.2. Classification (NCBI taxonomy): domain Eukaryota; kingdom Viridiplantae; phylum Streptophyta; class Polypodiopsida; order Schizaeales; family Lygodiaceae; genus Lygodium; species Lygodium microphyllum. Next base: position 138,479,691 of record NC_141146.1, read on the forward strand.
CTAAAATAGGAACCAAAGCGACCTCAGATGGCCAAAAAAGCAGTGGTAAGCCCTAAAGGGTGTATTTGTAGAATATACAGTGCCCTGCCTGCACACAACATCTCATAGTAATCTGAGATTTTTGCTTTGCCTTGCTTCCAGTGTGTCCACATGCATTATCCAAGAGAAAGAGTGGAAGAGCTTTTTACCCAATACTTTTTTTCTCGAATCCTTGTTTTTTCTCTTTCACTTCAACCTTCAAGACCAGCCTCTCTCAGTGATACTGCTCTGATACCATGTCATGAATTGCATGGTGGGGGACTTACTTAAGCTACTACATCAAACACACACCATACACACAAGAGAAAGCTCACTCAACAACACAAGAAGAGAGATGGAAGCCAACATGTTTTCTTGGTGGTTTCTTTTTCTTTTTCCATACACAATACAATGTACAAAAAGCATAGATAAAATACAACATAAAGAAAATTGCCCTACTACTTCAAACAATACATAATTGACTATACTAATCAAGTTACACTATAACTATCCCACCTGTATAGGTAAGTGCAATAATATAAATATAATAAGTGATAAGTTAGTGGTCATGTGAGAATCATAATAACCAATTACGTGCTAAGTGTAGGCTTGCAAACCTGTCTAACCAAGCGGCCCATCATCAATGTTTGCACATGTTGAGCTTGCCATCTCAACAAATCATTATAGTCATTAGTGTCATAATCTACGGAGTCAAAATCAAAATCTTCAATGTCTTAAATTGACAGGTTATCATTAAAGTCACTCAATTCCTCAACATCAAGTCCTTGGTCTTGAATTACCGAGATGAAAAGGTCATTGTGGAAGTCAAACAAGACTTGGTGCAAATTACTCTATCGCCATGTGGGGTTGGTCATGAATTCTTCAAATATACTTAAATTGGTGTCTATTCTATTACAAAAGTGGATTTTACACAATGCAAGTTTGTATGTGGATGTTGAATATCCCTTGAAAGCAGTGGTGGTTGAGTCAGGGGTCATCATGAAAAGGGGCACCAAAATAGACTCTATTGAATGTTTGATGGTGAGAGCTATAGCAAGTTGTGAATCTTATTGGCTCAAGTGTTCATGGACTAAGTGATATTCTAATTCCTCAGTGCATGGCAATTCAAGGATTGCAAGTATGTGTATCCAATCTTGCTCATCTTCAAGGGAGGGAATGTATCTGGTCATTGGATGCATGGTCAGTGGATCATTAGAGCCTCCTTGCAATAGCTCAAAGATAGCATCCTAGTTTGACCAGGGACATTTTCAAAGACTCCATCTCAATGCGGAATGCATCCTTCCGATTTCTAAGGACTAAACCATTGTCCCAATCTTCAATGAGACATGCATTGCATATCCAAGGTCGAGTGAGCAATAGGTCATAGTCTACACCGTTTATGACAACAAAATTTACTTTGAATTATACTTTGGCATTTTTGATCGACCAATCCCTTAAGACTCCCAAGGGTCTAACTTTAAATCCATCGGCCACCACGGTCAAATTAGAATGCATTGGTTCAATCAATGGATCTCCCTGGGCTTAGAGTATGCTTTGATTGATGATACTTACACTAGCTCCAGTGTCTACTATTCCTCGCCCTGTAATATCTCTGAGGGTTTCTACTAGAAGCACAACATATTTTTTAGCTCCTTCCAAGAATGTGCTAACCCCCAAGGTAATGAGGGTTCAAGGGATACCAACATTGAGTGGCATTGTATGGTGTGATCGAGTTGGGTTTGCAAAGTTTGGGCTTTCCACCCAAATTTTCAGTATGTGCCAAATCATGGGACTGCCTTTGAGCAAGATTACGAGTGGAATGGAAATGTTAGCTAATGCAAAGGTTGTGATAATGGTGGGTGTAACATTCTTATGGCCATATGACAAGTAACTTGCATCAGGAGAGAGAGAGAGATCACTTGTTCATGGGGCTACAGATCGATTGGTGGTGCTATGGAGATTTCATTAGGCTATCGTGGCCTCGTTGGGAGAGAAACATGAGATAGTGGGGACAAACTAGGAATACTGAGAAATTCATCAACCTGATCAATGTATAATTCTTCTTGTGTTGCCCTTACCCATTCCTTAACCTTGTCAATTGCAATGAGTTGTTGCACAGGGTTAGGGTAGGAGATATCCTTAGTGAGGGTTCCATTACTAGTATGCGGTGCAATTGTAGCACTTTCTGCACTAGAAAAAATTGTTGTTTAGGATAGGGATGTAAGCCCTTTGCTCTTGAGCTTGAGGTCAGTCATTTTCTGTCTCTTTTTTACATTCTTATTACTAATTGCCATGCCATTCATCATTATGGTCCCTCGAGATTGACTCTCTCTAGTATGCTTTGAGCGCAAGTGATAGCATGCATTGAAATGGGGATCCTTTCTTCATCGTGTAGCATTTCTATGGCAAATAAGCTTAAGGGTACTAATGGCACAACAATTTGGCTAGTGTTGGCCTTGTAGTGGGGATTGTCTGGGTACATTGTTTGGGTACATATGTGTATTTCCATGTTCGCGACACCACTAAACTTCATTGGCTTTAGCTTGCTCCTATTTCTATGGGCATCTTGAGGAAAGTGTCCTAGTTGCCCACAATTCCAACACGTGATGGCTTCTCAAGGGTTAGACACATGCCTCGACCACAGCCTCATCCCAACATTATAATAGACATTGGGTGGTAGCCCATTAAGATAGGATGTCCTTCATCATCCTAACAAATAAAAGGATTTGTATATTCATACTCTTCCCTGATTTCTTCAATGAAGTGGACTAGGGCATCGCTAGGCAAGTGTGTAATAATGGGCATCGAGGGCCTATGAATACTAGAGGGGTTGATCTCAATGCACTGGATGGTTGCTTTGTGGTTTGGAGAAGTCGGTATAGCCAATTATGGAGTAAATGAGGACGACCTAGAGTAAGTAGCAATGCGGTTATAATGTTAATAGGCAAAAATAGGGCATGGAAGTCTTCATGGAGCTTTGCAATATGCAGATCTGTGTCCAAAACGTCTACAATTTGTGCACATTCTAGGTGGTCTAGAGCATTCCAAGGGGAAATGGTCTCCACCACATTGCACACACTGCGCGTTTTGGTGATATAGTATTGAAATTTTCAAGGACTCTGCTATTTTAAGCAACTCTTGATGTTGTTTTGTAACATCGGCCATTAATTCTAGCATCACTTTATTCTCGATCTATATTTGCCCCACATGACTTTCCAAATGGAATCCCATTATTTGTTTGTCCCTATTGCACTCTTTGTGTAGGTCATCCACACAAATAGCCTTGTGGAGGACATCATTGATAATGAACTGATTTAGTTTAGAGTTTTCAACTAAGGTCTCATAAATCCTTTCATCATGGATGCCTTTGATGATGGCTTTTGTAATTGGCTTTTGTGTGGGTCTCTTTGCTAAGGGTATGCATTTGCATAGGCTCCTAACCTTAGAGACATAATCTTTCATGCTCTCCCCCTCCTACTGTTCTAGGTTCATTAGCCGGACAATGAGGTTGTCCCCATAACTAGCTTCAACAAAGTGCTTAATAAACAAGTCTTTCAATAGTACGAAGGGGGCCTTCTCTATGGTATCAAGACCTTTGAACCAAGTGCGGCCTTTTTCACCTAGGCAAAGTCCAAATGCTTGAGCCTACTTGGCATCACCTAGAAGGTTATTTGCCTCACAAACTTACTCAAATTATTCTATGAAATTATAAGGGTCATCACTAGCTTGGTATTTATCTAATTGTTTGCCCACTAAAGGGATTTTAGCTTGGTCTCTATGTGTTTGCATGCTTCCTATTCCTGTCAAGATGGTTTGTGCGATATGCATTCTGACCTAGAGCATCTCTGATGGGTCAAATAGACTTCATTGCACCAAATTAGAGAGAGAGTCTTGTGATCTCCTATGTTGAATAATGTCTTATGAATGCTATCCATTTCTACTTGTAGCTTGGTGTCATTTTTGAGTTCGACTAGGTAGTTAAGGGAAAGTGTACCTTGTCCCCTCAATTCTATGAGCTTTCATCATAACACTTTGGAGTCATGCTTGAAACATCAAAGTTCATAGCTTGCTAAAAGCTATCAACTATGTCTTGGAAGTCATCAGTACATCCTCTTGAGTTATCCATAGCATTTGTAGTGATCCTCATGGCCTCCAAAATGACTAGGTTGATGATGTGATTAATGACATCACGCACATACATATTTTCTAGGTCGAGAATGCGATTAGGGCTTTGGTCCCTATTGATAGGCGGAGTATGAAGGTCACAACCACTTCTCAAGTGCATGCATCCTTTTGTGGATCCTAATCCATGGGTTAAGATGTTGTTAGTACGTTTTGTTACTTTGTTTGTTTGTTTTTGCAATTTTTATGTTTTTCTACTTTCATTTGTTTGGGAGAAATGTTCAATAGAGCTTTGTTTCAGAACATTGACATGCAACATACAAGTGTATGAGTGGGTGGTGTGTTAAATGTGAGTGCGTCATATGTGCAAGGAGGCATGCAAGCATGTAGTATGTGCTAGCACAATGCACTACACCTGTGTGCTCATGTGCACTTGAATGCACATAAGCATTTTAGTATGTAAATGCATCTAAAGTGTGCTTGGTTAGAGGCTAATATACATGCATGACGAGACAATACTAGGTTTTGCGGGTGCACTGAGGGTATGTGTGCAAGTGTACATGTACTAGTGCCTATGTGCACTGCACTTGTGAGCATGCACGTGCAAGGGACTATGTGCAAGAGTGCTAGTGTGAGGGGTGTGTATATGTGCACATGTGTACATGTGAGGGCATGTGTGCAAGTGCACATATGCTAGTGAGGGACTATGTGCAAGGGTCCTAGTGCAAGGGGTGTGTATACATGCACGTGTGCACGTGTGTACATGTGAGGGTATGTGTGTAAGTGCATATATGCTAGTGCCTATATGAGATGACCTATGTGCACATGCACTTGTGCATGTGCAACTGTGCAAGTTCAAGTGCTTTTGTGCAAGTGCATCGAGGGAAGCTATGTATGACTGGCTATGGGTAGATGTGCAAGTGTGGGGGTCCTAGGATTTGTGTGCATTGATGTAGAGATCTTGTGTTTACGCACGTGTGTAGTGTGCATGTGTGTTGGTTCATGTGCAAGTGAACTTGTGCATGGGTCTATGTGCATGTATACATGTGCATGTGCACATGTCTACATGCCAGTGCATATGGGCTATGTGTAAATGCCTATGTGTAGGTGTCCATGTGCAAGAGTGTCTTGTGCATCTGCCTAGGTGCATGGTCATGGGTTTTGTGTAAGTCCTTGAGTTGTGTGCATATGCATGTGTCTATATGCACGTATAGGGAGCTATGTGTGAGCGGCTACTTGGAAGTATATAAGTGCAGGAGCCCTAAGGATAGTGTGCACATATGCAAGGGTCTTATGTATGTACACATGGATTATGTGCACATGTGATGGCCTACGTGTGCATGTTTGTGTGCATGGGTTTATGTGCACATGCACATGTTTGTGTGTAGGGATCTTTATGCACGTGTGTGGGAAGATGTGTGCAAAGTCTTACGTGCACATGTACAAGTTACAAGAACCTATGTGCATGTACCCATGTGCACATTCAAGGGTATGTGTGAGGGTGTTGTATGTATGTGTTAGGATCTCCATGCACTAGCCTATGTGTATGTATCAAGACCAATGTGCATGTATCTATGTACACAACGAGCATGGATGCTAATGCAAGTGGAAGTGCATGTGCAAGCAACTATGTGCATGTGTGGCCATATGCACGTGTGCTAGGTCTATGTGCAAGAGTTTGTGGGTACAAGTTTTGAGTGTGAAACTCTTGGTCTATGTGCCAGTTTGTGTGTGTCTATGTGCTTGCGTACAAGGGTGTTGTGTACATCACATAGGTTGTGTGCACATGTGATGGTGTATGTGCACATGTCAAGGTGTAGGTACTAGTGCATGTGCATAGGCAGTTGAATCTATAATATAGATATATGTAGAGTGTATGTGTTATGTGCACATGTGTGGGCGTACAAGTGTCCTAGATGCATGTGTATGTGCACCCATGTACAATCATGGTGCAAGTGTTTAAGAGTTGTGTGCATGTGCATGTGTGCACATGTCTATGTAGGTCCTCTATTGACAAATCAAAAGCTTAAAAATGGTTTAAAATTTATGCAACTTCCACTAACTAGCATTAATTAGCCCACCACCTACCTGTACTCCCCTGTCTCTCCCACCATTGGCAAGATTACAAAGAGCCAGGTTGGTTGTGGACCCCCTCTACTTTCTCATTCTTCAATGCATCTCTCCTCCTAGCTCATTCAGATCTACCCATTCCATGCCAACCGATGCAGCAACAAAAAGGAGGGAGGTGGAGGGATTCTCGATGCTCACGAATCCTTTCTTCCTGAATCCTTGAAGTCACAAACTAGTGCAACAGGAGTATCAGGACTTGTTGAGGTCAGGACAAGAGAACGTGCCACTGGAGTGCGCATGTGACGATAGAGTTGATGGAGGGATGTGTCGGTGGTGGAGATGTCAGACCAAAGGGAGGGGGTTTTGGTGGAAAGGACGGGTCCATGCGAGGTGTCGGGGGGTGGGGTTATGGTGGAGATGGTGGGGAAAGCGAGGGGTTTGGTGGGGCTAAGGAGTCGAGGAGTCCGGCAATGTGAGTGAGGGTGTGGAGATGGTGAGAGCGAAGGGGAGGGGTGGAGAAGGTGAGAGTTTGGTGGAGGTGGCGAGGAAGGAAGATGGCAAGCGGGTTGTTGAAGAGGAAGGGAGCAACGGGGCAGAGGCCTTGTGTGGCAGCCGTGCGGTAATTCGTGAAGTCGTGCATGGGGGAGCATGCAGGTGAAAGGAGGAGGCAAAGGCAAGAAGGGCAGTGTTGGTTTAGGGGAGAGAAAGGGGGGATTATATGTCGAGGAGAAGAGAGAGCGGATTATCTCTGCGTTTTTTCTTTTTCTTTTTCTTTTTTGGGGGGGAAGGGGGTTGCCTCTTTTTCTTCTTCCTTCTCCTCTTTTCTTCCTCTTTCTTCTTTCTTTTTCCCTTCTTTCTTTCTTCTTCCTTTTCCCTCCCTTTCTTTTTATTTCTCCTCCTTTCTTTTCTTCTCACCCTAAACCTAGAAAATTACATTTTCTAATTTTAAAAAATAAAAGAGGAACAAAACTAAAGAAAATTAGAATTGATTATCCTACCCTCTCTTTGTTATATGTCTTCAACAAAAATCTCATTTATTTACCAACAAATTCCATATCAACCAAAAGAAAATGAATTCTTATCCATACATATGCGTTTCAGAGTTGGCGTTTGCACACCTCTCCTATTTCACAATGCACAACATACATGTGACTTTGTGGCCGATGTGTCCTTGGTCCCATCAACATAATCAAAATGTTGGCACCACGTATTCAATGTATTAGGACTATTGGACATACTCCTATTATTTTAGGAGTTTTAATGTACAAAATCCTTAGGCTAGCTCTCACTTAGCTTCATATACATTGCAAGAAATTTGAAATAATTGTAATGAGCTCTCTTAGTCCTCCCTCAAGAATAAAGGTAGATCTTGGAGGGCTCAACGACTCACGTATGCATCCATTCTCCCTTCTCACCCTTTATGGTCTTTCATACAAAGAGGGAGCATCAGAATCAGCATGAGAAAGTACTCAAGAGAACTAATGGGGACTTCACCCTTGGTCCCTCACTCTCACACACTCCCTCCCCCCTCCCTATGATGCACTTGCACTTGTTAATCACTCAACACAGCACAGAAAGAGAACACGATATGTGAGAGTAAAGTATACTCTTGTATTATTCAATCAAAGAAACGGTACAATATAGGCACATCCCAGGACTACACCCTCGTGACGTCGCACATAAGAGGGTTCACCACTAGGTATAGAGAATCACACATAGAGTGGAAACCAAGCAAGGCTTGGAGTCACTACTACTCCCTATATAGGTGTTTCTGGTTATAACGCCATGGTATAGCTACAAAGCCCTTACACTCACCCCCGCTTACTAGATTGCTATCTTCAACAATCTAAGGGTAGCATTTATTAGACTCATCTGAGGTCTTAACACAGCTTTTGCTAACAAGCTAGCCAGTGTCTGATGGTCTAGGACTTGGTGAGATGATCGTGCGGTCTTAACATAGTCTATATTAATAGACTAGTCAGTGTTTGCCACACTAGGACTTGGGGGTCTTAACACAGCTTTTTCTAGTAAGCTGGTCAATGTTTGCCCATCTAGACTTGGTAGGGCTCTTTGGGTTTATTGTTTTTGGGTTACCATGTGAGTCCACTCTCGACTCAAGTACATTTGAGGAGTGGAGGTGTTACTGGGCCTATGACTGAGAACCGTTTGTTTGGAGAGGCTCAAGGGGCATTGGAAGGAGTAGTGGGATTCTCCTTGAGCCAAATGGCGAAGGTATCTTTGCCACGTCCACATGTCTCTACTTCTAAAATACAAGTGGCTTCCTTGAGGGGATGCCCGCTCCACTTGGTGAGATACCTAGGGTATCCTTTTTGTTCCTAATGTCGGAGGAATGCTTCTATTTCGAAGGGACTGTTGGAATAGAGCATTGGTCTGTGACATCCACATTGGTTGTTGGGATAGAACTTGCGCAGAAGAGGAGCATGAAAAGCATTATGAACACATATACTTTTTGGCAAGTCGAGTTTGTAGGTGACTTCATTCAGCACTTGAGTGATGCGGTAGGGTCCATTGTAGCGGTGATTGAACTTGGGACTCATATTCTTTTGGAGTGACATATTCTTAGAGCTGACTAGGACCATGTCACCTTTAGTGAATAGTACTGCATTTCTCTTTTTGTTGGCTTGCTCTATCATGGTGGCTTTTCTTTGTTCTAGGCTCTGCTTGGCCGCCGCATTTCAATCTCTCCATTTCTTCAAAAATTCCTCTGCATCTTGATCTTCAACTTTAGCCGCTCTAGATGCTAAGGCAAGGGGGGTGATGACTTCTTTTCCTGTGGCCAATTCAAACGGCGTGTAACCCGTGGCAGAGTGGATAGAGCTATTGTAGTGGAATTCCAACACATCAAGGTATAAGGCCCAATCTTTTTGGTCCACCCGGGTGTAACTCCTAAGATAATCTTCAATACCTTGGTTGACTCATTCTATTTGTCCATCTGTTTCAGGATGGAAGGATGATGAGAATCTCAACAGGGTCTTGAAGAGTTCCTTCCACATGTCACTCATGAATTGTCCATCTCTATCTGACACTATGGCTAAGGGAAGGCCATGTAGTTTGAATACATGTGTGAAGAAGAGGCGGGCTACCTCTTTGGCATTCAATGGTGGTTTGGTAGGGATGAAGTGGGCTTGCTTGGAGAAATAGTCCACCACTACAAAAATAATGGTGTATCCATGGGATTCGAGGAGCTCCACAATGAAATCCATACTGATTACATCACATGGGTGGCTTGGTACGGGCATAGGTTGGAGTAATCCCGATGGCTTTGAGCGATGTGCCTTTACAAGTTGGCAAGTAGGACATGCCTTGATGTAGTCAGTGACTTCTTCTTTCATGTTGGGCCAAAAGAACTGCTTCCTAAGGGCCTCCAATGTTTTGCTCTGTCCTTTGTGTCCTCCTAGTTTTCCATCATGTATTTTCATGTAGGATGAGTTTCTTTAGCTCCACATTGTTGGGGATATATAATCTCTTGTCTACAAATAGGATTCCCTCCTAGAGGGTATACATCCCATGCAGAGTCTTGTCAACTTCCACATCTTATATAATTTTGTACATGTCTTGGTCATGTTCCAAGGCTTCATTCACTAGCTCCATGAAGTTGCTACTGCCACACTGACAGCTTTCAAGTCAGCTTTACGGCTCAAGGCATCTGCTATCTTGTTGGTGGAGCTTAGCTTGTGTTTTATCTCCAAGTCAAAGCTAGGAAGTCTAGCCAGCAAGCTTGTTTTACCGATAGATTGGGTTGGGATTGAAAGTATTTGAGGGGGATGTTGTCGGTGAAGACTACTGTGTGCTTATCTTGAACATAGTGCTTCCATTTTCTGAGGTAGTGAATGACTGCTAGCATTTCCTTCTCATGTGTGCTCCACCTAGTTTCAACATCTATGAACTTCTTGGATTCATAAGCTATGGGATGGCCTTCTTGCACCAGTATGCCCCCAATGCCATAGTCGGATGCATTTGTGGAGATCTCAAAGGGTTTGGTGAAGTTTGGTACTTTCAAGGCAGGGGTTTGGCTCATGCATTTCTTCATTTGTTCAAAATCCTCTTATTGCACACTGCCCTATGTAAAGGTGTTGTCTTCTTTGGTGAGGTGGGAGAGTGGTGCGGTGATGAGACTATAATCCTTGATGAACCTTCTACAAAATACTGTGAAGCCGAGGAACTCCTACACTTCCCTTACAGTCTTCAATACAGGCCATTTTTTTGATAGCTTTCACTTTCTTAGGGTCCACTTTGATACTAGTTGCTCCTACAATGAAGCCTAGGAATTCTAACTCTTTTACTACAAACTCGCATTTTTTTGGTTTGGCATATAGCTTATGTTGCAACAGCTTCTTCTCAAAGACTAAGCGTAAGTGTTGCTTGTGTTCTTCTAGGGTCTTGCTGTAGACTTGTAGATCATCAATATAGATAATGACAAAGACATCTACTCGGGTCTAAAAACTCCATCTATGAGGTCACAAAATGTGCATGGACCATTTCTTAGGCCGAATCTTAAGATTAACCATTCAAAACTACCATATTAGGTGTGGAAAGCTATTCTAGGGATATCTTCCTCTGCTATGCGGATCTGATGGTAACCTAACCTGATGTAATATTCCCGCCATAATACTTCATATCAAGAAACAAATTCGGGCTTGAAATGTTTTAAAAATTACTCGTCGAGTTATCACATAAGTGATCGCATGTATTTTTTTAAATATTGAGTCTTGCATTAAATCAATTTCGAAATTTGACATGAGAAGACACCTCAATGTTCCCAGCCAACAAGAAGCAAAGACGCCTCATAAATAATATTACGATGGCTTGATCATAATTTTTTTTGCATTATATTTGATTTAGTATTCTTGATTCCATTTAATGCATTAAAGATCGCATTGATTTCATAATCACAAGGCAAATCGCAAACGTCTTAATCGGTAGACAAAGAATGCGCAAGAACGAGCATGATATTGAGTAAATTAAGTATCAAAGAGTATGGCATGACTTTATAAACTAGATAAGTCATAACGTAACTTGGCCAAAAACCATCAGATGAAGTTGTTTTGAAGAAAAAATTACATTTTTTAAAAAATATGCCAAAAATCATGACTTTTTTATGCCTGGAGGGAGAGAAAGCATTTTAAAATCATCCCCATGCCACCATCCAACAGGTAGGCAATCAAAATGCATTTTTAATAAAGCTCCCTTGGCTCTTGACAGTAGCCAAAAGAATGAGTTAACTGCATGCTCCCCTCCATGGCTATAAATACACCCCCTCTCATTCACAAAGAAAGCAAGAAGGAAGACCTCCAATTAATGGGAAAATTTCTCTACTTATCTTTTCCATTGTAGCTTGAGCCTTGAAGGAGGAAAATATCCCCCCTCTATCTACTTCTCTTTTCCATTGTAGCTTGAGCCTTGAAGGGGAAAAATATCCCCCCCCCCCCTCCCCCTCTACCTCATTTCTATTCTCTCTACCCCTTGTTATGCCTTCCTCACATACAAACATATCACTAAGCAAAACACAAGAAAAAAATTTCTGGACGACCACAAACTCTCCCTAAACTACCACGTCAATTTCACCTGACATCCATGGCTCCACGAGGTCGCAAATTTTCAAGAAGCCCATTTGAAGCAAGAGAAGCAAGAAATACAGCCGATGGAGAAAATGACGCGGTAGGAATTGACGAAACCCTCGTTACTACAAATCTGATAGAGGTAATATCTCGTCGGTTTGGAAAAAAATAATTTTTTATAAGCTTATCGCTATATTTGACTTTAAATGATTATAAATACATTCTAAAGAAAATGAATATGAACTACCGCTTAGAAAAATAGCCTAAGTAATATAATAATTAACTATTAAGTGAAAATACTCTTTCACTTGAAAAAATATTATATGCCTGTCAATAGGAAAATATCTTAATTATGGCTTATTTCATGATATTTATTGTTATTTCATTAATGATGCATGTGATCATAATATCAGAAAAAAGGTAGACAGTGTTAGGAAAGGAAATATTTTATAATTTTTTTCTAAAAGTGACTATATCTATTTCATTTTACTAATGATAAACATATGCATATGAGTTTGATAATAATTTATAGAAAATCATTTAGATAATATCATGAAATAATCAATGCATTGAATCAACAAAAAAATTATATATGAAAATATATACTAGACACGCATAAATTAGGTGCATAGTATTATAATTCGATGTCTAAAAGATGAAAGGAAAATCACACTTATGACTTTTGCATTTCTTAGAATAAATTTTTCAAAAAAACAATCAGCATTGCACTTAGGATATAGCTAAATGAAAATTGTTATTTCTAGATAATGTTGAAGTTCTTGAACATCGTCGATTAAACCATAAAATATGAGTAGAATAAAATAAAAAATATTTTCTTACTGAAAACTCACACAATGTTAATATTAATGATTATATTAGCGAGAGCATCAATATCATGAGTTGACCCACATATGAATCAACGAGAAAACCTAACCTAGAATATCGAGAATGTTGAAGCAAAAACAACTATGAAATACTCGATAACCCTGAAACTATTAGTATCAAGAAATTAAATAAATATTGGAAGTCTGTAGGACTTGTTGGACATTGATAAGAGTTTGTTGATACAAATTCTAAAGTCTAAACTAACTTGGAAAAGCATTTGAAATCCTACTAAGCATGGGTTAGGGCAAGGCAGTGCATGAATTGCTTGCCATGGGTATAAATGCCCATATTATCTTTTAGGGTAAAAATACCAAATTTTCATAAGAATAAAATAGACTTCAAATTCACGAAATAACTCGTAGATCCCAAAAGAGAGTTGCGAGTAGGAAGCGAACCCTAAGAATAAGGTGGGACCTTAAAAGAGAAACCCTAGAATTGAGTGGGACTGCTTCCTATGCTAAAAAACTTGCTGATGTTTTTTTTTAAAATTTGTGTATGCATTGATGGTTGCATAAGAAAGATTGATTGTGCTTGCAATAGTTAGATTTGATTGTAAACATATAATCAGGATAATAAGAGAAAAGATCACAATATGCCTCTCCCACGACTAGATGTGGAACCCTACTCCAAGGGGGATTGTTTTATATCACTGCGAGGAGCTTTGGAATGGCCCCAACACCAGAGATCACTTGGTGAGGAATCTATTAGGCAGAAGGAGACGCAAGTGCCAGGGGTCTTTGGCCCTAAATCTCTCGATCGGTCCTAGGAATTGCCTAACCCTCATGCAAATCAGGATGGGATCATGGAGTCCCCAGTACTAGTGAATGGATAGGAATCTTGGAGGGTTTCTTTTCTTCTACAAAGACAGAAGGGATTTTTTAGTGAATGAAGGTTTATCTTCTACGTAGGCAGAAGGGGAAAATCATTATAAATAACTTTGCAAAATATGTTTTGCCAAAAGATTGTTTTCTCTGTCTTTGTGTTGTGCCTTGAAAGTATGCAAAGGAACATGTGATAATGGGTCAATTAACGAAGCTTCTTTCATATGTCATAACTTAATGTGATAGGTAATTAGAAAACTAAAGAAAACCATTTGTGGGAAGCGGGTGGGCGAGATCCCTGACGAATCCGATGGGTGGTCTCGGTAAGCTGGGAGCTTCTCTCAAGAGATTGAATGAAACATTGATTAGGAAAAATTAGGTAGAGCCGAGCATTGACTTACCTAGGGTCATATCTTAAAACCTTGATCAGTAATTATCTTAGGGAAAAGGTGTGGCGGCTGTGCCAGAACTCCATTAAGATTCCCTGAATCCTAACTAGTTGTTTGCTGGAAAAAAGTGTTGCACTCCATGAACCAAGGGTAACTACGATTGCTCAAGTTGGACGAGAAACCGTTGTGGGACACCTCCGATGGAGCTAGTTGATGCATCCAGACCTCAGTTGTTAAATTAGGACCCCGAGCTTGCAGGTTGATCCTCATGGGGATGGCCGATGCCTTCCATTATGAGGTGGACTCTGGGAAACCTAGATGATAGACCTCGTGCATTCTCGCAAGTGCCAGATGAAGCCATCTAGGATACTTCCCCAATGGACCACTAAAATGTGCTGCAAGGAAATTGTTAGGTAGGCACGTGACACCTAAGGTCTATGCGGCTAAAGTACTTGGCTCTGTGTAGCCTATCTAAGAGGTCCTCCACCAAGGGCATGGGATATTTTTTTTTAATGGTGATTTTATTAAGGGCCCTATAATCTACACACAATCGAAGTCCCCCATCCTTCTTCTTAACAAACAACATTGGGGCACCAAAGGGGAATTTGCTAGGGCAAATGAAACCTTGTTCTTCTAATTCATGAGTTCCATGAGTTCGGTATGATTCATGCGATAGGGTGCTCTGGCTAGTGGGGCGGATCCTGGAATGAGTTTGATTTTACAATCCACATCCCTTCTAGGTGGTGGCCCTTAGGTAGCTCTGTTGGCATTACATCTTTGAACTCTTCAAGTATCTCTGCCACTTCTATGCTACTGGTCTAATGTTTGGGCTTCTTAGTGTCCCCTTGCTCAATAGGTTGAATCATACATAGGTAGACCATGTCTCATTGCTTGATTTATTTCTCCACTTGCTTGGCACTGCACGTCATGATGCGTGGCCTAATAAGGTTCCCTTGACCCGATGTTGCTTGGATTGGCACTCCTGGTTGATTTGGGATTGACTTCACTATTTGGCATGAAACTCCTGGCTTGTTCTCCTTCATTTGCACTTTGATTGGAGTCCTACCTGGCAATTGCATTCTTTCGCAAGGCACTCTGACACCTTCTCCTTGCATATCTAGCATCATCTCATTAACAACATTACAATGACATATTTGCCATAGAATTCCAATCCTAGGATAACTTTGAAATCATCCATGGGGATTACCAAGAAGTCGATTTTTGCTTTCCATTTTTTGGCTTCCACTTGAACTACAAAAACCTATTTCCCTTCTTTGGCCTCTCCTTCTGTGAATGTTACTGTTACTCCTTCCGAGGCCTTAGACAATTTCAGTCCATGTTTGGCTACGCATTCCGAGGTAAAAAGATGTGAGTGGCCCCTATGTCCACCATGATAGCTTGATTCCCTTCGCTCACTCTTCCTTTGATGTATAGGTGGTGGACTGCTACTACTCGGGCCACCATGCATTGGGCTCGTGCACCTGTTCCTCTCCTCCATACACGCTAATGGCATTCACCCTTGACCCACTTGATGAGGATGTGTCTTCCATGGGGTATCTCTTTTGATAGTGTGGTCCCCTGTATCTAAAACATATGATCCCTATGTTTGGGCCTAGGGGTCTCCACCATGATGTGTTTGATCCTGTGGGGCCATATGATGCACTGGGAGTTGGCATGTAGTGGTTGTTCCCCCATCTGCCTACTACTGCTCCTATTGGTACTAATGCGGACTGCGACACAATTGTTATGCTGGAAGTTTGGCTCCACGTGTCCGTGAATGGGCCTCTAGGGGCATTAGGTCTCGAGGTCCATGAATTGTTGTTGAGGTTGGTGTTGAATCTGTTCTGGTTCCCCTGGGTTGTTCTCATGTGCCTTTCAAGTCCACTAGTCTTTTAGCCATTCTCATGGCCTCTGCTAAGTTGGTTGTTGGCTCGTGCCTCTCTACATCTCTTATGGCCCATTCTTGTATCCCAAATAAGAATCCATGTAATTTGGTGTCAGTGTCCATGTTGGGTAGTTGCAGCATGATTTGCATGTATTTGTTGACGTACTCCTTCATCTTCCCTTGTGTTTGCTTAAGGTTTCTCCATTCATCTTTGACTTTGAATTTCTCCATCTTTGGAATAAAGTAATCTTTAAGTTCCTCTTGGAGTTCTTCCTATGAAAACATGGTGTGACCCTGCTCTTGTTCCAATAGGTACCAACTAGCAGTGTCCTCTTGCATGTTTCAAGTATATGTCCACCTCTACAATCCGCTTCTTTAGGCCCAGCCCGTCTCTCTCCCCTTTGTACTTGGTGGATTGGGGCATCTTGAATTTGTCATAGTTGTCTTCTAAGCTGTCACTATCTTCCTCTTCTCTATGGTTGTGCTTCTTGTCATTCTTCTTACTTCCTGCTTCTACTACCTTCTCCTTGTCTTTTCTTGTATCTTGCGCCCTCCTAGAAGTCTCCTCTCTCCCTAATCTATATATCTCCTCTTGCATTTTCTGTCTTTTCTCCTCTTCTTGTTGTTGTAACACCCATTCTCTATAGCCCTGCTCCACTTCTAACTTTCTTCTATTTTCCTCTTCCTCTTCCTTTATCTACATGTTCCTCCAAATTGACTTTAGCATGCCTGACATGCTCTCCAATTGCCTCTCCAATCCGGCTACATTCTCCTCTTGGGCTACTCTCCATTCTTGCCCTCTTCTCTTCTTCCTCTCTTCCATTGTTGGGATGGGTACATTCTCTCTATCATCCTCCATGCAGTTGGTGGGGTTGTCGACGCGGGGAAGCCATGTTTCACCTTTGTGTGGTGGTCATGCTGCAAGGAAGCTACATCACATCTTCAAATGGTGGATGGTGTCGGGGTCGCCGTGTTGGGTATCACACCGAGGTCAACACGATGGGAGTCGTCGTGATGCGGGTCAACACGACACGGGGCATCGTGACATGGGGCGACACAACGTGGGTCGTTTTGACTTGTTCTCTTCGGGGCACTAGATCTTCTCTCTTACTTCCGTGAGCACTCCTTCACTTCGAGCAAGAGTTGCTTTGATACCAAGTGTGATGCACCCTCGTTACTCACTCAACACAGCACAGAAAGGTAACATGACATGTGAGAGCAAGGTATAATCTTGTATTATTTAATCAAAGAAACGGTACAACATAGACACATCTTTGGACTACACCCGCGTGACACCGCACATAAGAGGGTTCACCACTGGGTATAGGGAATCACACATAGAGTGGAAACCAATCAAGGCTCAGAGTCACTGCTATTCCCTATATAGGTGTTTCCGGTGATAACGCCATGGTATAGCCACAAAGCCCTTACACCTCTCTTTCTCTCTCTCACTCTCTCTCTCTCTCTCTCTCTCTCTCTCTCTCTCTCTCTCTCTCAATGGAAAACAAGAAAGTGTAAATAAGAAATGAGCACACATATAAATAGCCTTTTCTTTTATCTTTCATCCCTTTTATACAACTTTGTAGGGTTAGGATTTTCCCATTCCCCTTGGGCATCTCGCCCACTTTTTGGGCCAAAGATGAGTCTTCCCTCTAAGCATGTACTCAACTCCATGTTCCAATGCTAAGTGCCACTGGAATTAATTACAATTTGCACAATGGCCCTCATTTACAACATTTGATTTCTTTTCCAAGGCCTAGTAATTTCAAAAAAAAAATTGGCTCTCATGTTCTTCTTTCTCATCAAGTCTTTGTTTCTTCAACTAGTTAACACTCTCCTTGTCTTTCACTCTCTTTCTATCATTCTCACTCTCTCCTTATCTTTCACATCATTTCTTCCTACCTTCCTCTCTCTCTCTCTCTCTCTCTCAAGCTTGAAATAGTATGCAACAAAAATATCATGGATTGTTTCAATATTTTTTTTCGTAGAAAGAGGTCACTATTAGTGACACAAATAGTGATGCGAAAAAATTTCATTAATTTGCATTGATATTATGTCAATCCCTTGTAGTGAGGGTCAATACTCTATAGATTAATGCATCACATGTGCCTAGAGAAGAGGGAGAAGAAAGAGAGAGGGAGAGGGACTTCTTTTCAGAATATTTAACATCTTTTTTATTTACAAAATTTAGGAGACTACTGAGTGATGAAGGTTGTTTTGGATTGGTCCTCTTCTTCAATTTGGACTTGGTTATATCCGCTGAATCCATCTAAGAGGGAATACAGCTCATGGCCTGTCAGTGTCCAACAGTTGGTCTATAAAAGGGATGGGAAAATGATCCTTCTTTGTCTTCGAATTGAGCTTCCGGAAGTTGACACATATTCAAAGTTTTCCGTTCTTCTTGGGTACTACCACAATGGGCAAAACCCATTCACTGTTAGCCATGGGATAAATGAACTCTGCTTCAAGAAGTTTCAATAATTCAGCCTTCACCAGAGCAGAATAATTAAGATTCATACGCCTTTGTCTTTGCCTTACAGGTTTGGCATCAGGCTCTAGGTCAATGTGATGTTGGCATACTGTGGGATCAATCCCCTTTAGGTCTTTATATGACCATGCAAATACGTTTAAGTTCTCTTTGAGTAGGTCTCGTAGGACCACTAGTTCTTCTTCTGGAAGATTAAGGCCCACTTTAGATAACGTTTAGTACCGTCAATATCCAAGAACGTTACTTGTCTTTCACCTTCCACTTCGTGGATAAATGTCCCACGAATGGCTTCTGGATAGAGGTCTGACTCTTTCAAGAGAGTAGTATCCTCGTCTGATGTTCCACTAGAACCAATGTCCTCCTTCTGAACAGATGACTCATTCGTCTGTTGAGGTTGCTCGAAGGGTATCAGAGCTTTGTTTGCTTCTGTGTGAGTAGTGATTTCTTCTGGACTTAGGGATTCATCTTCCGAGGATGCATCCAAGAACGTCACATAGCACGAACCTTCTATGGGTCGTGGCTCTAATAGCTCTGGCTTTTGTTCGTAGGGGGCATCATCATCATCTTTTCTTTGGGCTAAATGGTCAGGGTGATAGGAGCCACTGGTGAACTTAATTTTTATGCTTTTAATCCATTGCTTATATAGATTCTGCATACTTTGTGATCCATTGGCCAACCCAAATGGAGCCATGGTCATTCCATCCAACATCCTGAGATCTTTGGCCACTAAGGTCTCTATAGGGACATCAACAAGATCATCCGCTATCAGAGGAAATTCTTCATCTGCACTTTCATAGCCTGCTTCCTTTTCTTCCTCATCATTTTCATCTTCCTCTGGAGGCTCTGTCTCTGCTTCTGTAGAGGCTCTGTAGAAGAAGAATAGATCTTCTGCCTCTGCATCTGCTTCTGCTTCTGTCACAGCTTCTGACTCTGCTTCTGCCTCTGGCTCTGGCTCTGAGTCTATTACTGTCTCTATATTCGCTCTCTCTCTATTCTGTCTCTACTCTATATCTGCTTTGTATATGTACTGTCTTTGCTCTGTCTATGTGTCTGTCTCTGTGTCTGTCTCTGCTCTGTTCTGTCTCTGCGGCTATCATATAACAGGGAGAACAGTACATCCATACTTCTATTTCACTGTCAGACGTGATTTCAGAAGTTAATTCTAGATCCACTAGAACCAGTGTTCTCCTTCTGAACAGATGACTCATTCATCTGTTGAGATTGCTGGAAGGGTATCGGAGCTTTGTTTGCTTCTGTGTGAGTAGTGATTTCTTCTGGACTTAGGGATTCATCTTTCGAGGATGCGTCCAAGGACGTCACATAACACGGACCTTCTATGGGCCATGGCTCTAATAGCTCTGGCTTTTGTTCGCAGGGGGCATCATCATCATCTTTTCTCTGGACTGAATGGTCAGGGTAACAGGTGCCACTAGTGAACTTAATTTTTATGTTTTTAATCCATTGCTTATATAGATTCTGCATACTTTGTGATCCATTGGCCAACCCAAATGAAGCCATGGTCATTCCATCCAACACCCTGAGATCTTCAGCCACTAAGGTCTCTGTAGGGACATCAACAAGATCATCCGCTCTATCAGAGGAAATTCTTCATCTGCACTTTCATAGCCCGCTTCATTTTCTTCCTCATCATTTTCATCCTCTTCCTCTGGAGGCTCTTTAGGAGAAGAACAGATCTTCTGCCTCTGCATCTGCTTCTGCTTCTGTCACAGCTTCTGACTCTGCTTCTGCCTCTGGCTCTGACTCTATGTCTATTACTGTCTCTGTATTCGCTCTGTCTCTGTTCTGCCTCTGCTCTGTATCTGCTTTGTATCTATACTGTCTCTGCTCTGTCTCTGTGTCTGTCTCTGCTCTGTATCTGTTCTTCCTCTGTTTTGTCTCTGCAGCTATCATGTAACAGGGAGAATAGTACATCCATGCTTCTATTTTACTATCAAAGGTAATTTCAGAAGTTAATTCTAGTTGAGGCAGGAGGTATTCACCCATGGACAGGAGGTATTTACCCATGGACAAGGACTTTGCTTCCCTTGGCAGTTGGCTTACAGTGCTCACTGTTAGGGACCGTGCCTCTGTTTTCTTAGGAAAGATCTTCTTAACAGCCTCTAACTTCCAACTCTACCAAATTGGAGGTAGGCTCTTGTTCAGTGTTGAAATGACTTGTTTTTTGGCTGATTTTTGTTGTTTTTGAAAGCTGAATGATTGATTTTATGAGATGATTGATTGATTTAGAAGTGGTTTGAGAGTGTTTTGGATGGTAATGATTGTGTTTTGGAAGATCATGATGTTTGTTGCTGGTTCTGTGATGTTCTGATAGGTTCTGTATACCTTCTGTTTTGCTCTGTTTTGTTCTGATTGTCTTCTGTAAGGAGGGATGGAGTATTGATTAATGAAGATTGAGATCTTGTGAAAGTTTATTGAATGGTTTGTGAGAGTTTGGAATGGTTTGAGAATGAGTTATGTGGTTTTGATGACCTTCTGTAACCTTCTGTAGGTCTTCTGTAGAGCTTCTGTCTCTGTTATGTTTTGTTCTGTACTGTAGCTGTTCTGGTACTGTTCTGTAGACTGTTCTGTATGCTTCTGTAAGTGTCCTGTGGAATGTATGTGTGACTTTGGGAAAGTTTTCTAGCCTTGGAAAGAGGTGAATACAAGTGCAAAAGAGCTGAAAGAAGTGGAAGAAGTAGCTGCCAAAGACTCAAGTGAAGACTAGAGTGAAGTGACAGTAGTGAGCTATGAAAGGACACTGTAGTGGCTCTGGTGACTCTTCATATCAGACATACCTCTTGGGAGGGGTATCCACGACCTAAGAAGGATTATTGAGGGTGATTTTTGAGAGATTGTAGTGAGGATATGATGTATTATTGATGGAGAGAGAGAGAGAGTCAGAGATAGCTAATTCTACTGAAACAAAGTGATTGTATATGAGAGATTGAGAGAGAAGACTATGAAGATATTGAAGATGAATACCATGTGATGTATTTCCATTCCAAGATGGTGTATTCCTTTGCTTTCTTTGTTCTATTGATGGATTTTGTGAAGATATTGAAGAATATGGTTGATTCTATCAAATCCGTGGGAGGTCTACATGATGCTACATGAAGATTTGTTGTGCCTGGTGTTCTTTTCTTCATTGTTATCATATGAAAAACATGATAAACAAGCTTGTTGATGTTACAAGATAGATTTTCTTGCAAGATAATTCCCTTTTCCTTGGTGTTCCTCTTGGAGCTCCATGTTTTTGGTGCGCAGCCGGGGAACCTTGCCATCAACAAGCACCAGAAGAGGCTGAAAATGAAGGAAATGGCATTGCCAAGAAGAGAAGAATTCAATGGATGATTGTAAAGTTCCTTCTTCCACTGAAGAGTTGGAATTCCTCATAATCAAAGCCACTTTCCACAAGAAGTTCATCCCACAATGGCGGAAACACATCACCATCATGATGCATGCTCTATGTGGTGGACAGTTTCCTCTTCCTATTGAAGCAGCAGAAACTTGCATCTTGGTGGCAAACTGTTTGGGAACAAACTGAAGAGCAGAAACAGAGAGAATGACCATCCATGGAAGATTTGGCATTCATTGAGAAGTTTCCAGACAACATCAAGTGGGAGATTGTGAAGAAGCTTCAGGAGTCTTGGTCTGTAGAGGTTCACAGGGACAAGAAGGAAAAGAGTTGGAATTTGTTCGTGGACGCTCAACAGCAAGATACATGGGATGCTTGGTGTACTGATAATCTTCTGTTTGTTCAATTAGCAACCCACTGGAAGTTGGTAGACAGAGTGTTTTTCACAACATACACTATTGAAACCATCAGAAGTTGGCATTACTATGATGATGGCACCACCACAATGCTCAGACGTATGCATTTTGACACCTTCAGAACCGAATATCTTCCCCTGTGCAGTGGCATGAAAGCAGAATTCAGGGACATTGAAAAGAAAGAAGTAGAAGAAATGTTGGCAAGAGAGTCCTCCAGAGACTGAAGTCTTCTGTTAACCCTCTCTGGAGCACTAATAACCTAGTGGAGCCACACCCCTGATGAATGACGCAATAAAGAGGCAAGCGTTAGAATGAGTCCAGAGGTACATGAGAAGAGAGAAAGCAAGAATCAGAGCCAAGAGCAAGATCGCAGCAGAAGCCGCCTTTGACGCCCTTGCGGAACTCTTTACAGAAGTCCCAATGGCACATCAAGCCCTTCCTCCTCCTGCTGGAGGTCCACTTCCAAGCCAGATCCGTCTTGGAAATATTGATGACAGGCCAGCGAATGTAGTCCCATTGCCAGTTTTTAAGGGAGAGTACAATGAAGACCCCGATCTTCATGTAGCAGAATTTATGGTAGCATGTGTGGCTAACAATGCCAGAACCCCTGAGCATTGGTTGGCAATATTCCCCGCCACTTTCAAGGGCGCGGCGTTTCAGTGGTATGAGAGACAAGTAGCAGGAACTTTTGGCACATGGGACGACCTGAAGTTGGCCTTCCTCACTAAATTCAGGCGTGAAGGTTTTGAAGAGCAGATGAGAGAGGAATTTATGAACCTAAGTCAGTCCTTTGGAGAAAGAGTGGAAGCTTATGTCTCACGAATGGAATCCATCCTGAAGAGATGGACTAACCATAATCTAGATGATGGCATTCAGAAGGGGGTGTTTCTCAGAGGATTGCAACCAGAAGTCCGTAAGTTTGTGGAGCTGCAAAGACTAGCCACCCTGCAAGCTGCAACAGAAGGTGCAAGACTGTACGATGAAGTGGAAGCTCGATTAGCGATGAATACAGGAAGAGGAGTTCTACCTCCTCTGATGCCAGGAATGATGTATCCACCAAATGCAGTTCCAGGGACTGTTTTCTATCCCTACCAACAGATGCCCCCAGTATCACAGTACAGTGCACCAAATCAACATTGGCCACAATCCATGCCTCAAATGGTGGTTCAACCTCAACAACAATGGTCCCAACCAATTTCCTCAATGCCAAATCAGCAGCAACAGTGGAACCCTACCAACTGGAGCCAACAACCAACAGTTCAAACAGGAGCACTGAATCAGAACCAGAACAGAGACCCCTCTGTACCAGCCCAACCCGTTTATGCAGTGATTACAGAGACTCCTCAAAACCCTCCTGCCAGTGCCTCAGGAGGAGAAAGCTTGAAGGATTATTTATCCAACTCAGTTGCAAACATCAAAAAGGAGTTGATGGATGTGATTACAGAGCAGCTACAGACGTTGAAAGTGAATACCGCGAGCATATCCAACGTTGCAGGAGCAGGAAGAGATGTGATGCAGTCAAATACTTGGTGTGGTAAGTGTCATCAAGCAGGCCATTTAGCCACTGAATGTACACGAAAACCAACCATCCCTAGAGCCTTCTGTTCCTACTGTTTGCGGAAGAACCATACAGAGGACATTTGCTCTCTGAAGGAGATGCATGATAGGAGAAGGAAGGAAGAAGACGTAAGATTTAACTTGCTGGAATCCAAAATGACAACACAAGATATTGGACCCAAGCCTAGAGAGTTTGGTCCTAATTTCGGACCCAAAAGATTTCCCTCTCAAAGTTACAGAGGAAGACAGTCTGGCGATGGTCAGAGATCAGAAGTGGAATGTTACAGATGCGGAGAAAAGGGACACATTTCACCAAATTGTCCAAATCCTAGAAGGTTAGTGGATTACAAGCCCTTATGCAGTAGATGCAAAGGAGAATGCCACAGTGCAAAAGACTGTCCAAGCCCAGCCCCAGTGAAAAACAGTGCTACTGATAGTCCGTCCAAGGCCCAAGAGCCTACCTCCAATTTAGTGGAATTGGAAGTTGCTGCCATCACGCATGCAAAGCAGAAGGAACCACCTATCCAGAAAGAAAATAACCCTCCTACCAGAACAGTGAAGTTCAATCTTCCACCAGAAGAACAGAACAGAACAGAGCCTAACAGTGCCGTACAGAGCCCTACAGTGCCACAGAGAGTTACAGAGACAGTTACAGAGATAGGACCAGAGGTCCAGGATACAAAAGAAGAGGAAGTGCCACAAGTGGCAGAAGAAGTTCCTGTAATTCCTCTGTTGGAAGAAAGAGGGAAAATGAAAATGGGTGTTGCCCCATTCCCTAACCGGTTAGAGAAGCCAGTGGATCCTATTAAGGAATACGATTTGGTTAGAGATCTAGATACCTTTAGACCAAACCTCACATTCCGACAATTATTGATGTTGTCACCCAGTTGCCGGAAAAGGTTCAAAAGTATACTGACAAGAAGACGTGGTTTAAGGATTGCTCCCTCAACAGCAACAAAGCCCAACAAGGCTCCAGAGCGTGTAAAAGAAGTGGATGTGGCTAATGCTTTCCTAGATCTGGGTACTCCAGAGACTGGCGTGTGGATAGAAGGCTGTTTCATTGCAAATGCATTGATTGATGGTGGTTCATCAGTAAACATTATGACGGATGTTACAATGAAGGATCTAGGCTTACAAGGTGTGCAACCAACCCAATGGCTCATCAGATTGGCGGATCAGAGTAGAATCAAGCCTTTGGGCATTCTCCCATATGTGAAGACTACAGTGGCTGGAAAAGATTATTGGCTAACCTATTTGGTGGTGAAGCCAAACTCTTATGGTACATCCTATCCTCTGTTACTGGGCAGACCATTGCTTTTTGAAGCCCGAGCAAGGACGGATTGGTTCAAAGGGACCTTGACCTTGGGCAGAGGACCCAACAAAGTGGTGCTGAAACTGTATGGTTCTCAAAAAGGACATGGATCTACCTCCTTGGAATTATCTTCTGACTCCCCTAATGAGGTTACGGATGAAACATCAGCAGACGAAGATGCTATCAAACAGATCCTTCCCAAGAAAATAGTGGCACATTCCTTAACAGTGGATACTGTAAGCCGACTTTCAAAAGATGTAAAGCCATTATCAATGGGTGAATACTTCCTGCCTGAACCAGGAATGACTTCTGAAATCACTTCTGACAGTGAGATAGAAGCATGGATGTACTGCTCTCCCTGTTACATAGCAGAAACAGAGACAGAGACAGGAGAGGAAACAGAGAATCTATTCTTCTGTTACAGAGCTCCTACAGAAGCAGAGACAGAAGCAGAAGCAGAAGCAGAAACAGAGACAGAGACAGAAGAGGTTGAATATTATATGGACGAAGAAGATTATGAAAGTGAGCCAGAAGAATCTATCCCACCTGAAGAGGATACATTTGAGGAAGAAGTTCCAAAAGCATCAAAAGTAGACGAGCTCATGCTATGGGACAGAATGGTGATGGTACCATTTGGTCTGGTAAATGGATCTTCTCATATGCAAAATCTTTATAAGAAATGGATTAAGAAGAACAAGCCGTCTTTTAGCAATGGCTCATGCCGTCCTAACCCATCCTTGCCAAAGAAAGATGATGATGATGCACCATGCCAACAAGCACCAGTCCAACAAACCCAACAGAAATTAGAGGGTCCCTGTTATGTGACGTTCCTGGATGTGTCATCTTCAGAAGATGAGTCTTCAAGCCAAGAAGTAATTAATCTTGAAACCAAACCCGAAACAGCTCTTATCCCATTCCAACGTCTTAAAGAGCAACCTAAGTCTCCACCAAAAGAAGAAATTGGTTCTAGTGGGACATCAGAAGAGGACACCACTCCCTTGAAGGAGTCAGATCTGTACCCAGAAGCAGTCCGCGGGACCTTCATCCGTGAAGTAGAAGGTGAAAGGCAGTTAACCTTTGTGGATGCAGAAGGCACTGAACGCCACTTGAAGGTGGGTAGCAGCCTCCCAGAAGAGGAATTGTCAACCTTGTACAACTTGTTGAAAGAAAATTTGGACGTGTTTGCGTGGTCCTACAAAGACCTAAAGGGGATTGATCCCACAATATGTCAACATCATATTGACTTGGAGCCTGATGCCAAGCCAGTACGGCAACGACAGAGGCGAATGAACCCGAATTATTCCACATTGGTGAAAGCGGAGCTGCTGAAGCTTCTGGAAGCCGAGTCCATCTATCCAGTGGCAAATAGTGAATGGGTTTCACCCATCGTGGTTGTACCTAAGAAGAATGGCAAATTGCGAATATGTGTGGATTTTCGAAAGCTTAATTCCAAGACGAAGAAGGATCACTTTCCTATCCCTTTCACAGACCAACTGTTGGACACAGTGGCAGGACATGAGCTTTATTCCCTTCTGGATGGATTCAGTGGATATAACCAAGTCCAAATCGCGGAAGAAGACCAGTCCAAAACAACCTTCACCACAGAATGGGGGACCTACGCTTACCGAGTGATGCCATTTGGACTATGCAATGCCCCTGCTACTTTCCAGCGAGTCATGATGGCCGCATTTCAAAATCATCTGCACGACTTTATTGAGGTATATTTGGATGACTTCTGTGTTTATAGTTTGATCCGTGAACACTGGGAACACCTGGAACAATGCTTTGACCGATGCCGGGAGTATGGGATTTCCCTCAACCCCGACAAATGCATCTTTGGGGTCTCTTCTGGAGTTCTGTTGGGCCACATTGTCTCTGCACAAGGGATATCAACAGACCCTGCAAAGATTGAAAAGATCGCAGCTCTGGCAGCACCCACCAACCTCAAACAGTTGAGGGGATTCCTAGGCCATGTGGGTTACTACAAAAGGTTCATAGCCCATTTTGCGACAAAGGCAACTTCCTTGCACAAGCTTCTGAGGAAAGATGCAGAGTTTACTTGGACGGAAGAATGTGACAAAGCCTTCCACACTCTGAAGCAATATCTGATAGAGGCACCCATTCTGCAACCTCCTGATTGGACGAAAGAGTTCCATGTACACACTGATGCATCAATTGAAGGCTTAGGTGCTGTCCTCTGCCAGAAGGGCTCCTCGAAGTTGGATCAACCAATCTATTATGTAAGCCGAAAAGTCACTGATAGGGAACGGAACTATACAGTGACAGAGCTGGAGTGCTTGGCAATGGTGTTTGCCCTAGAGAAGTTTCGCCATTACCTCCTATCTACCCACTTTAAATTTTATGTGGATCATGAGGCCCTGTCCTTCCTGATGAACAAAGCAGATGTGAAAGGACGAATGATGAGATGGCTCCTTTTATTCCAGGAGTTCGACTTTGAGGTGATTACTAAGCCTGGCCGTTCCCATGTTCTGGCTGATCATCTGTCGCATATCCCACAAACTACAAACGAGGAGCAGGATGATCCAGACCTCCCTGATGCTTCCCTATTCTTGGTAGAAACTGTAACTCCCTGGTATGCAGACATTGCCAATCTGCTGGCAACCCAACAGTATCCTCCTGGCATTTCTAGTCGGGAAAGGAAGAAGCTCATGCTAGAATCAGCCCCCTACACCTTGCTAGGCGGTGCACTGTACAAGAAAGGCAAAGATGAAGTGCTCAGAAGATGTGTTGCAGAAAATGAGATTGGGATTGTTCTGAAGGCTTGCCATGACGAGCCATGTGGAGGTCACTTTGCAGGAGAAGCTACAGCCAGGAAGGCTCTGCTAGCAAGTTATTGGTGGCCTACCATTCACAAGGATGCCTATGATTACTGTAAAAGATGTGATGCTTGTCAAAGAATGGGGAAACCCACCAAGACAAGTGCCATGCCACTGCAACCTATCCTTCCGTTGAAGCCGTTTGAGAAGTGGGGCATCGACTTCGTAGATCCGATCGATCCTCCTACCAGAAGGAAACAGAACCGATACATCCTTGTATGTACGGATTATGTCACAAAGTGGTGTGAAGCTAAAGCCCTAAAGCGGGACGATGGTAACAGCGTGGCCTTGTTCATGTACGAGAATATCATCACCCGTTTTGGCAGTACCTTAGAGCTGGTAAGTAACAGAGGCACTCATTTTCTCAACAAAGTCATGGAAGAGTTGACAGAGTTGTATAAGATCCGCCATCGCAAGTCCACTCCCTATTACCCCAGAGCCAACGACCAAGTCGAAGTCACTAATCGCATCCTCTGCTCGATTCTGACAAGAACAATCGCCGCACATCGTCGTGATTGGGACGATCGACTTACAGAGGCCCTCTGGGCATACAGAACCTCCCATAAAGCAGCAACAGGACAGACACCTTTCCAGTTGGTGTATGGTACAGAAGCAGTTTTTCCTGTTGAACTGGAACTACCCTCTTTGAGAGTGGCTATCAAAGAGCGTTTGGGGGATGATGATTCATTGCAACGTCGTCTCCTGCACTTGGAATGTTTGGACGAAATTCGTAGGATGGCTCTACAGTGCATGGAAGCCACGCAAGCTCGACGCAAGGCTTACCATGATAGCTTTATCAAGCATAAGGAGTTCAAAGAAGGTGATTTGGTCCTAGCCTATGATTCACAATTTGGCAAGTTTCCTGGTAAGCTCCAACAGCGGTGGATGGGCCCCTATAAGGTACTTGCCATCAACCCTAATGGCTCTGTCCAAGTACAGACCCTGGATGCCTCTGATGATCCCTTTCTGATCAATGGATATCGCCTGAAGAAGTACTTCCCTCCTTGGGGATCTTGACAATTATGGACACTTGATCCTTTCCCTCGTTGGCGCGGCACTATACTTCTTATGATGTTACTTCTGATAGCCGTTCTTCAATCACTCCTGATGAAGTGGACGCAACCCTCTGTCCCTTCAAACCCCCCTTCCAGCCTTGATCTCTTATCCTCTATTTTCCACCCGCATCAGTGGCGAGGTTGGTTCTGACAAATGGTCTTTCTACCATTCCCTTGCTCAATTCGAAAAAAAGAAATGGGAGAAAATGACTTACCTGTCATGCCGACCTATTCTTCGAGAAAAGGTGGAAACACCCTCGGGAATAGGGGAAAACAAGAAAAAGAAAAGAAAAAAAAAACAAATCTGTTATGAGAGAAAAGGAAGCAATTCCCTGTCATAGCAGGCCTTGTTCCAGGAAAAGGTGGTAAACACCCTTGGGCGAGAAGCTGGCTGTGGAAAAGGTGGTAACACCCAGCAGTCCAGAAAGTGGATTCATCAATTGATATCCCTAGGATCCAATTCCGAAGCTACCTCCCTTGGTACGCTGTGTCCTGGGTCTCTCTGCAAAGCGTCTACCTGTCCTCTAGCAGACAACATGTTCCTATCCAATACAATATTCGATTTGATGGCTACCTCCCTGGGTATATCAAGATTGTGGGAGAGAAGGAAGGAGTCTCACTTGAAGCTTTCTTACTTGCACAATGGGGGAATACACACAAGGGTGGAGGCTGAAAACAGTTTTCCTCTTCTTAGTTGTGTAAGCGAAAAGAACTCAAGTACAAAGAAATAGAAGAACCCTATGTATGGGTCTCAAACCAAACTCAACTAACTAAGGTGGCATACTAACTGAGCCACGAACTAGAGTAGATAAAGATAGCTATCATGTAGCTATTTTTCATGGGCGGTGTACCAACCGCGTCTGCAACTGACAAGTCGGTGACATAAATACACAACGGTCACCCTGGCGTATCACGAGTGGAGCTCGATATCTCAACACTCCCCCTCGAGCTCAATCCCAATTCCTGCACACCAAGCAGGTCTCTGAACTTGCGCAGCTTCTCTGCGCCCAATGCCTTCGTGAATATGTCAGCTACCTGATCCTCTGTGCTGACATAAACTAGATCAATAAGACCTAGTAAAACCCTCTCTCGCACATAGTGATAATGCACCTCAATGTGCTTTGTTCTAGCATGATAGACTGGGTTATTTGCCAAGTGTATACTGCTCATGTTGTCACAATAAATGACAACTGGCCCATCTGTAGCCTGATGCATATCATAAAGTAGCTTATGCAACCAAGCTACCTCACATGCAGCCATTGCTGCACCCCTGTACTCAGCCTCTGTGCTCGACAAGGCAACTGTAGGCTGTTTCTTGCTACTCCAAGTGACTGCAGCACTCCCAAAAGAGAACACATACCCACTGGTAGATCGTCTATCAGAAATACTACCAGCCCAATCAGCATCAGTGTATCCATGCAACTGTATCTGAACCCCAGTCTCATAAAATAGTCCATACTGCAATGTGGACTTCACATACCTGAGTATGCGTCTAGCCCAATCCAAATGCGGTTTCCTTGGAGCCTACATAAACTGACTTACCAATCCAACAGCATAGCTCAAATCTGGCCTGGTAATAGTCATATAAATCAAGCTTCCTACTATGCGTCTGTACACAGTAGGGTCTTCCAGAAGCTCACCTGCATCTGCGCTCAGCTTCACATTCTGCTCCAAAGGAACTGAAATAGGCTTACAGCCTGTCATCCCATATTTGGACAGCATGTCCAATCCATACTGCCTCTGCAAGAGCTGTATCCCACTTGGTGATCTAATCACCTCAATGATCACTGTCACCTGTCATAATCAAATCATCAACATAAATGACAAGTAGCATAATACCTTTCTCTGTTTTTCTCACATAGAGTGAGAAATCTGCCTTGGAAATTTGAAAGCCAATAGTGACAAGATACTGTCCTATCTTGTCAGACCATGCTCTAGGTGCTTGCTTCAAGCCATACAAGGCTTTCTTCAACCTGCAAACAAACTCAGGATGAACAGCATGCACATAACCTGGTGGCTGCTCCATATAGACCTCTTCTTGCAAATCACCATGCAAGAAGGCATTCTTTACATCCATCTGATGTAAAGACTATCCCTTTGATGCAGCCATAGCAATGACTACTCTTACGGTTGCCATCCTTGCAACCGGACTGAATGTTTCTTCATAGTCAATGCCATATGTTTGTGCATACCCCTTGACTACTAATCTTGCCTTGTATCTGTTCACAGAACCATCTGCATTGTGCTTCACCTTATAAACCCACTTACAGCCAATTGCATTCTTACCTTTAGGCAAAGGTACCAATTCCCATGTAGCATTTGCTTCCAAGGCATCCATTTCTACATCCATGGCTTTCTCCCATTTTTCTTTTCCCATGGCTTCCTCAAAAGAAGTGGGTTCTGGTTCCTGTATCACTTTAACCATATATGCATAGTGAATGGCTGTAAATCCATCATATTTCAGCCTATCCACAGGGTACCTAGCTCTCGTAGACCTGTGCAAAGTAGATTCACTCCCAGGTGCTCTCAAAATATCCCTGGTCTTCCTTACTCCAAGTGTAACAATAGAAGGAATACCCAACTCATCATCAATGCTCTGTTCTGAGCCACTGGATTCACCATCCACATAAGAGTGACCTGCATTCACATCAAACATGGGCTGATCAACCTTCTCTTTTCCTTTTCGTGATACCTGCATACCACTATCTGCATTACTTTGAGAAGATTCTTCTGATCTCAATCTGCCTGTCCATGGCGAAGAATGTGAACCACTGCTAGAGGACGCTCCAGGTCCACTAATATTTTGTGACTGCTGCTGTGAATTCTGTGCAGCATTACCATTTTGTGCATCTACATCATCAATCACATTTACTGGTTTATACCAGCTACTCATCTCATCAAAAACAACATCTCTGCTCACTGTAAACTTACGAGTAGAAGGGTTATAGCATCTATACCCTTTTTGCTGCAGAGAGTAACCAATAAAGATGCACTTCTCAGCTTTTGGATCCAACTTGGATCTCAACTCATCTGGCACATGTACATAGGCAATGCAACCAAAAAATTTCAAATGAGAAATATCTGGTTTCCTACCAGTATACCTCTCCTCTGGAGTCATTCCGTGTATTGCTGCAGTGGGAGTCCTGTTCATTATGTAGACTGCTGTAGCAACTGCTTCAGCCCAATAAAAATCTGGCAAGTCTTTTTCATTGAGCATGGCACGAGATACCTCTCCAATATGCCTGTTTTTCCTTTCTGCAATTCCATTTTGTTGTGGGGTATGACTGCATGAATATTACTGCTTTATGCCATGCTCCTGCAGGAACCTTGCAAACTCATTTGAGAGGTACTCTCCCCCTCCATCTGACCTTAGGCATTTTATCTGCAAACCTGTTTCTTTTTCAACCATAGCTTTAAGAGTTTTGAAATGCCCAAAAACTTCACTTTTCTTTTTCATAAAATACACCCAAACTTTTCTGCTATAGTCATCAATAAAAGTGATAAAATAATGACAGCCTCCAAGAGATGCAGCTTTAGTAGTCCACACATCAGAGTGGATTAATTCCAATGGCTTCTCACTCTCTTGAACATGTCTAGGAAATGGTTTCCTTGCCTGTTTTCCAAATTGACAGGCTTCACATATCTTATGCATTTCTGCAACCTTGAATTTGGGCAATCCTGCAACAATATTTTGGGCCTGCATTGATTTAAGTCGCTGTACATTAACATGACCAATGCGTTTATGCCAGATATCAATATCTGCAACTACACCGGTCCCATGTGCAAACATTGCTGCACTCAATTCAGACATGTCTGCATCCAATGTAAACATTCTGCCCTTCTTCTTTCCTTTTGCTATCAAGCGACCTTTATTTTTCATATCCTCAACAAAGCATCCATGAGGATTAAATCTAACCTGCAAGCCCTGCTCAACCATTTGACCAACAGAAACCAGATTCTTGGTGATATTCGGGACATGAAATACATCGGACATGTATTTCTTTTTCCCATCTTGCATAGACAAAGGAATTTTTCCAATCTGCACAATAGGATGTGCAGTATCATCACCAGCCTCCACAAATCCTGGTTTTTCCATTTTCCTTGCATCCTCCATCCATTCTGCATGACCTGTCATGTGGTTTGATGCACCTGAGTCAACATACCATACATCGTTGCTTTCTTCTGCACTTGTCACAGAATTGTTCATGTGCTGCACCATAAACAGATGCTCATTTCTGTCATCACCCTGTCTACTAGAGGATGCATAATTTCCTTGTTGCATTTTTCCATTCATGATGTCATTCTGCTTTTTATAGCAGTCTTTAGCCATATGACCCATTTTACCACAATAGTAGCATTCAACATTACTGTTTGCATTTTGGCCTCTTTGCCATCCACCACGACCTCTTTGGCTCCCCCTGCCTCTAGAGTTACCACGTCCTCCTCCATAGGACTGATTTTCTTGAGTTTGCTGCATATTCTGATTTCTACCACGGCCTCCAAATCGGCCTCCTCTATCTCTGCCTCTACCTCTTCCAGCATTTGAGTAGAAGACAGCTTCTTTTGAAGTTCCTCCTGAAGAAGATGCACCACCATTTCTCTGCTCCTCAGAAATTAGAAGAGCAATCAACTCCTCAAAATCAAGAAATCTTTCACGGACGGAAATGGATGTCTGAAACTGCGCATAATCCTTTCCTAGACCATTCAAGGTCACAGAAACTAAATCATCTTCCACTGGCGACCCAATGGAAGCAAGTGCATCTGCAATCTTCTTCACCTTCATGTGGTAGTCATTGATGCTCATATTTTCTCTTTGCACATTATGCAACTCTTGCTTGAGCTGCATTTTCCTGGCTTGAGTATTTGTGCTATACATTTTTGACAAAGTATCCCATGCCTCCTTTGGCGTACTTGCATCCTGAATATGCACAATCATAGAGTCTGAAATACTGATAGACAGCCAATACATAACTTTCCTGGCTCTCTCATGCCATGCTTTAAATGCCTGCATTTGCTGTTGATTGGGAACATCAGGAAGAACTGGTTCTTCTTCATTTCCTGCAATAAATTCCCAATATCCTTTTCCCATAAGGAAATTCGTCATTCTAAACTTCCATGCTTGGAAGTTGTTCTTGTCAAGCTTTTCAGTGACAATCTGGAGAGAGAATCAGACGCCATTACAGAACACTGCAAAAAGTTCTGTCACTGCAAAGAACACAGCTTCAGCCTCACAAGGGCTAACTGCAAAACTGACGAAAGTGGTATTTGACCACACAGTCACTTCCTAGTGACGATTTTGCATCAACAGGCAACAGGGATGATTCTGTAACTCCCAATGTCTTTGCACACAAGCATACGATGCAATCTCTGTGGTAACTTTTCACCGACCTGTAGAACAGTGGTCGCACAGCATAAAACAGGGCCTTTTCCTGAGTGCGTGCAGAAAACTTCTGCCTTCAAAACAGGCCCCGAAATGACCTCAAACCAAAAAAACAGGGTCGCCTAGAGCTAAAGCTCTTTCCCGCAGCATATACTGCCCTCTTGCTTCACCGCGAAGGGCGTCTCAACCTGAGACAATGCACTCCTGCACTTTCCGGCTGTGCTGCCTGCAGAGATCTGCTCCCAAAACAGAAAATGAAAGCAACACTGCTCCTCTTACCAGAACACCGCGAGCTTGGCTTGCTTTCTTGAGCTCCTTACCACGAACAAGGCTCTGATACCATGTCAAGATTGTGGGAGAGAAGGAAGGAGTCTCACTTGAAGCTTTCTTACTTGCACAATGGGGGAATACACACAAGGGTGGAGGCTGAAAACAGTTTTCCTCTTCTTAGTTGTGTAAGCCAAAAGAACTCAAGTACAAAGAAATAGAAGAACCCTATGTATGGGTCTCAAACCAAACTCAACTAACTAAGGTGGCATACTAACTGAGCCACGAACTAGAGTAGATAAGGATAGCTATCATGTAGCTATTATTCATGGGCGGTGTACCAACCGCGTCTGCAACTGACAAGTCGGTGACATAAATACACAACGGTCACCCTGGCGTATCACGAGTGGAGCTCGATATCTCAACAGGGTACGCCTCTTCAACAATTGACGAAGCGGTCTTCATCGACAACCCCTTGAGTGATGTGAGCTTTCATCCTAACCGGATGGGGAAGTGAGTATTGTTGCCCTCTGTATCTATCAACAACGAGTGAGACAGAGGGTGGGGCGAGAGACCAGTCTTTTCCCTTCAAATCAAATGAGAGGTGAGAAGTGTGAATGAAGTGTTGCACGCACGGGATGGGCCTCTCAATGCACAAAGCACAATTTGTTTCTGTGCACTGCACCATAAGGCTCCCTTGCCTTCCTTCTCGCACCGTATGCCGGCAAGGGCGGGATGCACAGTTGCACCATCAAATGTGCACAAGGCATACAACCTTTGCACACGTGACTGTGAGGATTACATCAATGGGTTTCAGGAAAAGGCTGCCCTCCTGTATCTATCAATAGAGAGTGAGACAGAGGGTGGGCTGAGTGTGACTGGAGTTTCTTCAATCAATTACCGAGAGGTGAGATTGAGGGACGTTACGACACTTGGAGTCAGGTATGTTCTACTTTCCCTGTGCACCCACGGGATGGGTCTTTGCCGTCATCACAAGCCATGCCACCCTGTTCTGTACACTGCACTGTAAGGCTCCCTTGCCTTCCTCCTTGCACCTATGCCAGACGGGTTGAACGCACTAATGCACCATCAACTGTGCACCCTGGCATACTCCTTCTGCACCATTCCCCTTGTCGATTCCTCAACCGGGTACGCGATATGGGTTTCACTCCTTATTCCTCGAGTGATATTAGTCATGGGGCGAGTGACTGTTCTTTCATTTCATTTGAGTGACTGTGAGTTGAGTGCAATATCCCTCATTATCGACGAATTTCCTGCGATTCCTTCTATCAGCTACCTCCCTGGGTACTGCCGCGTGGTCCCTGCCATGACGGACGTGTGCCGAGAAGATGTCTTGGTCCCTCCAGCGCCGACAACCACACTGGACGTGCCATCGACACTCAACCTTGCTTCTTGACGAAACGGGCCAAGTTTTTTTAACCCTACACCTTCTGTTTCTTCGTGACAGTCATGTTTTAAGTGTGGGGAAGTTAGTGGATGGTCTGTGGCGTGGTCCTAGGTCCCTGTTGCTCGGTTAACCCTATCCGTTAAGGTCTTAAGTGTGGGGACGCGTCCCTGCACGTCTACATTGCATACCTTTCTGCATATGCCTTAACCTGTTCATGCATGTATGCCATGATTTTCTGTTACCCTGATGGGGTCCCTTCCCATCCACCCGGTTATGTTCCACCCACCCTTGGGGCTGTTCCCCTGCAGTTTTCCTTCATTCTCTGATTTTGAGGTCCTTCCATGTGAATGCATCCTACGTTCACCAACTTCCAAATCCAACTTTATAGCCCTGTTCCTCCCTTTAAACTGATCATTTTTCCTTTTTACCTACCCTTATTCAGGTGCACGGTTTTTGAGTTATTAATTTTTGAAGCATTTTGCGCAAATTAGCCCGTTTTCCATGTGAACGCGCTTTTCTTGCTTGGGCACCATGCTTTGACATCATAGCCTTGACAACCACTTTTCCCCTGACATTTTTCCTTTTTACTCCGTGTCATTCTGATACACGGTTTGTCCAATATTAATTTTTTGGTTTTTTACACCTTTTTCGTACGTATTTTTGACAGTTTTCCATGTGAACCTGCTCTGTTTGCATCGGAATTCCCATTTTATTTGACAGCCGTGTCCCTTGTGCCTTCCCTCACCTTTTTCCTTTTTCCTCCATCCTCTTTTGACTTTCGAATTTTTATTTATTAATTTTTCAATGCGTTTTCGGGCGTATTTTTGGAGTTTTTTGCATGTGAACCCCTCCTATTTCCACCAGAACTGCGGTTTAACGTGATAACCCTATGCCACTCCTTTTTGTGGACATTTTTCCTTCTTACTACATGTCATTCCGGTGTACGGTTCGCCCAATATTAATTTCCGATCCCATTTTCGGGTTTGTTTTTTGGGTTTTTCCCATGTGAACGCGTCTTATCTCCATCAGAATTATGTTTTGATGAGATAGGATTTCCGGGCACATCTTTTTGCACAGTTTTCCTTTTTTTTGCACCTCATTCCGATGCAGGGATTTTTCGATATTAATTTTTAATTGTATTTTTGGTTCGTTTTTTGTGTTTTTTGCACATGACCGCCCTTTACCCATCCCGGCATCTCCGTCATATATTTTTCTTGTTTTCCCCCTGTCGTCCTGCCCACTTTTTGTTTTTACGCTATTTCGTTTTGACGTCCGAATTTGGTGTTATTAATTTTTCTTTCTTTTTACGTGTATTCGCGCGCCCCTTTTGCGCGTGAACGCGCCCTTTTTCGATTTTACGCGTCTCCACGCGCCCGGTCGTGTCCGCATAACCCGTACCGTCATCCCAGCGTCATTTCAATCCTGTCCCGGTAAATTTTTTTACCCCGCCCCGCGCATGTGCGCGGGACGGGGGTACGCGTCCATTTCCCTGCCCACCCCACCCTTTCCCACCCCTCTTGGGCCCCTGCCCACCCCCCCCTGCCCACCCCACCCTTTCCCACCCCTCTTGGGCCCCTGCCCACCCCACCCTGCCTGCCCACCCTGCCCACCCCTTCCCCCCCAACCACCCGACCCTTCCCTCCAACCACCTCCTTCTCCCTGCGTACCCCCCCTCTCCCTCCTCCTCCATTTCTTCCCTCTTCCTCCTTCCCTCCATATTCCCCTCCTCTCCCCCTTCCTCCTCTTCTTCTCCCTCTTATCTCCTCCTCCCTCTTCTCCATCTCCCCCTCCTCTCCCCCTCCTCCTCTTCTCCTCCTTCTCTCCTCCCTGCTGGCCGCCTGCCACATCCGCCTACGCCGCTCGTGGTCGCCCTCGTCGCCCGCCTTGCCCGCCCTCCAATCGCCCCAGCCGGCCTCCAGTCGTCAGCAGCCCGCCCGGCCTCGTGCTCCCGCCCCTACCCGCAGCACTGCCACGTGCCCCCTCCTCGCCATCGTCTACCACTCGC
The DNA here is from genome assembly GCF_053477565.2 of Lygodium microphyllum. NCBI lineage: Eukaryota > Viridiplantae > Streptophyta > Polypodiopsida > Schizaeales > Lygodiaceae > Lygodium > Lygodium microphyllum. Next base: position 138,517,540 of record NC_141146.1, read on the forward strand.
GCCCTCGTAGCGCCCACGCCTACTGCCACGTCACCCGTCGTCTGCAGCCGCGCCCTCGCAACGCCTGCAGCGCCTCCCCCGCGCCCCTGCAACGCCTCGGCATCGCCCGGCCTTGTCAGCTCCAGCCGCGCCGGTCCCCGTGCCACGAGCCGCCGGCCGCCGGCCGCCGAACCGCCTGTCGTTGCTGAGGACCGTCTGCCGCCCGCCGCCTGCAGGCGCTCGCCGCCGCCCCTACAGGCGCTCGCCGCCGATCTGCCGTCGTGCAGCCGACGCCGCCCGCCACCGTCTCTCCTCCGCCCTCTCCTCCTCCCCCACCACCTATCTCCCCCACCACCTCCTCCAACCACCTCCTCCTCCTCTAACCACACCTAGGTTAGTTACTAACCTTGGTTTAGTTAATACTAACCTCAGTTCAGTTAGGTTCACCACTAACTTAACTTAAGTTAAAAATTAACTCTAATCTAGTTAACTTACATTAACCCTAATCTGGTTACCTAACTAACCCCAGTTAGTTGGTTACTAACCCCAGCTAGTTGGTTACTAACCCTAGTTAGCTTGGTTCTACTAACCCTAGTTAGTTCCCACTAACCTTAGTTAGGTTAACTACCCTAACCCTAACCCTAACCCTAACCCTAACCCTAACCCTAACTAGGATTCCACTAACCCTAGTTAGCATCCCACTAACCCTAACCCTAACCCTAACCCACCTTAGGTTACTTAATCCCCTTTGGGTTAGTTTCTACTAACAGGACTTATCTGACTTATCCAACCTGACTAACCTAACCTGACTTGACTTCCTGTGACTACCATGACTTACCCAGACTAACCAGACTTAACTGACTTACTTCTAATTTACTTATCTGATTAACATGATTTATATGATTTAATTAATTTCTAAATTAATTTTTCCATTAAAAAAATTCAGAAAAATTTCTAAAAATTCCTTTTGCTTTTTGCCAATTTTTGGGAGTTTGTCCGCTGGAAATTACCTACCCTACAATTTCTGAAAATTAAATATTTCCTAATTAATCCCCCCAATTGCCAATAAATGTAGCAAATTCATTTAAAAATAGTAACAAATTCTTAAAAAATATTCTAAAAAATTCTAAACAATTCCCCTCACCTCCCTTGCTCATTTTCCATTTATTCAACCATAAATAATCACAAGTTAACACAACAAAAAATTAAAAAAAATAAACATAAAAATAAAAATAAAAATCAAAAACCAACAAAAACCAAATTAACCCATCCGCTAAGGTGTTGTGTTTGTTGTTTCATCAGTGGTCTTTACTTTTCCTTTATTGGATTCACTTCTTTTGGGAGACTCTTCCGTGCGCATTTCTGCATTACATACACACCCCTTCCAGGTATTTATTTTATGTGCTTTATTTATTTTTATTTCCCCCTTAAATCACAAATTAATTGTTAAAATGAATTCTTTATTCACCCACAATTTCCACGCGCATTCGCGCTCAACACACACATACTTTTTAATTAAAATAAACCCGCCGTTCACTTAGCACGCGCTACGTGCGGTCCAGAGGCACTTTAATTTTTAAATTAAAATAAACCAGCCGTCACATGAGCACGCACTGGCAAAAAAGCGCTCCACATCACCTTAATTTGTAATCAATGAACTTGCATTTAAAGACCCATTCGGGTATCGAAGTCCGGGAATCGCATTAAAGCGCCGTTTTCACCTAATAATTGGTAATTTAATTTATAATAAGGAACCACCGTTTTCTTGCTAAGGTTTATCACCTAATAAAAATTCACCCATTTTTAATAATTTATTAAAATCAACCCTTCATTAACTTAATTTCCCCCTCACTGCACTTATTTTCCCTTTTTAATGAATCGGTTTCGTGGGATGGGTATGCACAGTCATTAGAGTTATTTTCCTGGTACAGTCTTGGTTTATCACCGATGTAGTCTTGATATGTGTCGGATATGGTATTGTTTTGGTTTCCTGTTTTTGTTACGGTTAAGGGTACGGTATGTAGTTTTTTTCTTTTATTGCCTGATACGGGGTTCTGGGTATTTGTCTGATGCATCGCATGAAGCTTTCGGTCGCATTTGTCTCAAGGTCATGTCAAATTTTTCTAGAATGTGGTTTGCTTGGGGTTAGTTGGTCGAGTCATGTTTTCTTGTTTGGTTATTCTCTTATCCTTGGTTTTCTTTTGTCTTTGCTTTTGCAGGCATTCTCCTTGATTGTCTGTGTTTGTGGTGTGTGTGTGTAACCATCTGAATGGCGCCTTCTCATGCTCCTCCCCCTATTCAATACGTCCCATTAGTTAGTAGGGATTACTCTTCCCTACTTACTTTTGAGCCCCTCACGAAGGCGGGCCTCGCTGCTTTTGTGGCTACTCCTTTTCCCCTACTTCTAGAGGATCCGTCGTTATGTGATGAGTTCCTGGCCTCTTACAGCAAGAAGACAGGCGTAGTCCAAGGAATTTCTATGACTTTGACACCTCGAGGCTTAGGGAAGGCTCTGTCTCTTCCCTTCAAAGGTGAACCTTTTGTGACCACTCGTCAGCTCTTCTCTAATGAAGAGATTCTCAAGCTGTTGCAAAAGCAGACAAGGGAAATCCTCGATGTTAAGAAGGTGATAAACTCTTCCGGAGTTTCCTTTTCTATGATCACTGATCCCGTATGGAAGATGATCTGTCAGTTCCTTCAGGACAGGTTTATGCCTGCCAAAACGCCATCCCATTATTTGTCCAAAGAGCTTTTCACAGCTTCCAGGATGGTGTTGAAAGGAGTTGCTATTGATTGGAGCACTTACCTCCTCACTAAAATGGATCAGCATTTTGTTAAAGTCACCAGGGGTAATGTTACCAATGTTACATACGGATCATATTTGTCTGCCTTCTTGACCTATTCAGGTTTACAGAAGACTATGCCTCCACCACCTCCATCAGATCCATTACCTCCTCCTCCACCTTCAGAAGAGTCAGACCCTATTGACATAGAGGATGATGATTCTCTGCCTCCCCTGGTCATCTAGCGCAAACGCTTGAAGCGGGTAGCGGATAAAGCTCCTTCTGTACTTCTTTCAGTGCCTATCCCTGCTACCTCTGGCAGTGAACTCCTTGGGTATCTCACTTGTAATAACCTGTTCAGAGCACATTGAGAAGGACCCTTGGAGATCTCAGTTCCTTCCCTGAACAGTCTCGTCTCAGGAGATGCCATTCCTTTCCTCTGCAAGGATATTCAAAGTTCCATTGAGTTGTCAGTGATAGCCTGTGTTCAACAGCTGTACGCGTCCTTTTATGAGGAGCTCATGCAGTCTAAGGACCAGTTGCATAAGGCAACATCTGAGTTAGCTTCTGCTAAGGATACCCTAGCAGATTTATTTAAGCAAATGGAACAACAAACAGAACTGGTGGCCACCCAAAGCGATGAGATCTATTCTTTGAAGACCCAGTTACTCGAGGTTCAATCCCAGGTTACTAGCCTTTCAGCAGAGAAGGAGAGGATGTCCAGCGAAGCGAAGGAATTCCAAGCTATCTTAGATGACAAGCTTTCAGCTTTACAGACTGCTAATGACACAGTGGCCAACCAAGCCTCCCAAATCAAGCAGTTGCAAGATCAACTTGCAAAGTCCCGCTCTGTTACTCCAAGCCCTCCTGTTCCATTGGTTCCTTCTCTTTCACAGCAGGACTTGGCTGCTCTTCAGAGACAGGCTACTTTGTGCCCTCTATTCCAAGATAAAGTGGAAAGATTGCAGTCCAGAATGGACTTGTTATGGTCTACCTTTGAGCAGTTTCAGGAATATGTTCTACCAGACCATTCTTTCTTTGTCCACTACCACTTACAGAAGTTGGTCTTCTACATGAAGCTTTCCACGATGGATTTACCTTTTCCAGAGAATGGCTGGAGTGGGGCTTGGTCTGCTGAGTTGTTGACAGAGGTAGTCAGAATGGTCTTTGAAGATTCTGTCACGCTAGATACCATGTTGATGTCGTACATGTATCTACAAGGAGACTTGTTAATTCCAGATGAGATGGATATGGCATGGTATGTGGGGGATGTGGTCTTACAGGCTGTTTTGTATGTCAATCATTTGGAGTTGCGCATAGCTGACATGTTTCCGAGTTATTCCTCCAAAGTAGCTGATTGTCATGATAATTCGTGGCATCCCATGATTGATTCAGTGGTCCTCAATCAAAGACAAAACACAGCTCCTACCTTTGCCAAGAGTACTAATCAACTGAGGATGGATCTCTTAGCCTATATTTCAAAACATAATCCATTTGATGCTACCTTCTTTGATACCTATCATAGACGATCTCTCTTAGGACCTTCTGTTCCTACCCTCCTCTATTACCAACAAATGGCTCACCGCTATGCTATATATCTTTCCCTTTGTCAGTCTAATTCCACCATTATTTTACCCCTTCTTTTCCAACCTTCATATTTCCCTCAAATTCCTATTTTCACTTACTGTTCCTTTATTGAGGATAGGGTATTTTCCCCTTCTCCGCCCTGTCATTCTCCCTCCATTAATGTACCCTCCACATTTCCTATTTATCAGTTAACACCGTTCCTTAGCGATTCCCTACAAATTTCTGCCACTCTTTCTTTAACCTTTTCTTCCTTTTATGATTTTTCCTATCCCTCCCTACATCCACTTTCCCTTATTCCACTACCCTCTCCTAACACTTCTATATCTCAACCACCTCAGTTGGTTAGTGACTGTGACGGGTTTGATAATCAGATTTCCAGAAGAAGGGGATGGAGTTCGGATGATTGCCTTACAGGACCGCAGATCAATTGGCCAGTAATTCCAGGAGAATGGACAGCTTCCAGTCAAGCTTATCAGAACTATGTTCATTTTGCTCAGCAGTATTCACAGTCTGCAGATCCCTCAGTGAGATTAACTACTCACTTTGCTTGGTACCTGGCGTATATGCATAGGCACTCTCATAATGATTCCAAGCCTATTCCAAAGTTGTGCATGAATGCCAATGTAAGCATTGATTCCCAACAGCTGGATATTTTGTATTTTCATGCCCTTTGTTTGCCTAGCAGATACCTGGTCCTGTTGGAAAGGATGTGCTATCTCCAATTTTTTCAAAATCCTCCTAAAAACTTTGTAGATGAATCCTTGTCTATGGATCGTTTCCGACAACATCAATCTTTTAAGAGGGATCATCTTCATTGATACCTTTCCAATGTATGCTGGATGCTTTTTAATGAACAAACTCTCTTTTTGAAGGAGTCATTCAGATGGTTGTGTTGTGTATTAGTGTTTGTGTTGTGAGTGTATTTCTGTCATACGAATGTGGTGGTTTCCTATTGGATTTCGTGTACGAGCTACATTTTGGAGATTTGTGGTGATGGGGTCGTAGTTGGAGAATTGACGCAGATGCAGATGAAGAAGAAGCAAACTCTTATATCCTTTACAAATTTGTTGTGATTTTTAGTTTGATAAGAGGTGTTAATGTATAAAGGGTTTTCCTTTCTTTGTATTTTTATATCAGAAACAGGTTATAAGTTGGGGTCGTGGTGGATGGATTCTTTTTTAGGAGATATTGAAGATCAAAGTTGAGCTTTTCAATGCACTTGTATTCCCTTTTTCCTGGGTCGCGAGGACGCTTCCTTATTAAGTGTGGGGATATGTTGAGTGTTGAAATGACTTGTTTTTTGGCTGATTTTTGTTGTTTTTGAAAGCTGAATGGTTGATTTTATGAGATGATTGATTGATTTAGAAGTGGTTTGAGAGTGTTTTGGATGGTAATGATTGTGTTTTGGAAGATCATGATGTTTGTTGGTGGTTCTGTGATGTTCTGATAGGTTCTGTATACCTTCTGTTTTGCTCTGTTTTGGTCTGTTTTGTTCTGATTGTCTTCTGTAAGGAGGGATGGAGTATTGATTAATGAAGATTGAGATCTTGTGAAAGTTTATTGAATGGTTTATGAGAGTTTGGAATGGTTTGAGAATGAGTTATGTGGTTTTGATGACCTTCTATAACCTTCTGTAGGTCTTCTGTAGAGCTTCTGTCTCTGTTCTGTTCTGTTCTGTACTGTAGCTGTTCTGGTACTGTTCTGTAGACTGTTCTGTATGCTTCTGTAAGTGTCCTGTGGAATGTATGTGTGACTTTGGGAAAGTTTTCTAGCCTTGGAAAGAGGTGAATACAAGTGCAAAAGAGCTGAAAGAAGTGGAAGAAGTAGCTGCCAAAGACTCAAGTGAAGACTAGAGTGAAGTGACAGTAGTGAGCTATGAAAGGATACTGTAGTGGCTCTGGTGACTCTTCATATCAGACATACCTCTTGGGAGGGGTATCCACAACCTAAGAAGGATTATTGAGGGTGATTTTTGAGAGATTGTAGTGAGGATATGATGTATTATTGATGGAGAGAGAGAGAGAGAGTCAGAGATAGCCAATTCTACTGAAACAGAGTGATTGTATATGAGAGATTGAGAGAGAAGACTATGAAGATATTGAAGATGAATACCATGTGATGTATTTCCATTCCAAGATGGTGTATTCCTTTTCTTTCTTTGTTCTATTGATGGATTTTGTGAAGATATTGAAGAATATGGTTGATTCTATCAAATCCGTGGGAGGTCTACATGATGCTGCATGAAGATTTGTTGTGCCTGGTGTTCTTTTCTTCATTGTGATCATATGAAACATGATAAACAAGCTTGTTGATGTTACAAGATAGATTTTCTTGCAAGAGAATTCCCTTTTCCTTGGTGTTCCTCTTGGGGCTCCAGCTCTTGTGCCTTCTGTTGGCTATCAATGCCATTGGCCTTTACAAGGACTGGGCTTGGATAGTCCTTTGTAGTGTGGCCTTCTCCTTTGCACCAGCTGCATAAGAGCTTGTAATCCACAAATCGTCTCGAGTTTGGACAATTTGGGGAGATATGTCCCTTTTCTCCACACCTATAACATTCCGTCTTTGATCTCTGACCACCGACAGACTGTCGTCCTCTGTAACTTTGAGAGGGAAACCTTCTTGGACCAAAATTAGGACCAAATTCCCTAGGCTTTGGTCCAATATCCTATGTTGTCATTTTGGATTCCAGCAAGTTAAATCTTGCATTTTCATCCTTCTGTCTTCATTCATGCATCTCTTTCAAAGAGAAAATATCCTCTGCATGGTTCTTCCACAAATAGTAGAAACAGAAGGCTCCAGGAATGATTGGTTTTCAGGTACATTCAGTGGCTAAATGTCCCGCTTGATGACACTTTCCGCACCATGTATTAGAGTGCATCACATCTCTTCCAGCTCCCACAGGAGTGGATATATTGGTGGTATTCACCTTCAGCGTCTGTAGCTGCTCTGTAATCACATCCAGAAGCTCTTTCTTAATACTTGCAACTGAGTTGGATAAATAGTCCTTAAGATTTTTACCTCCTGAAGTGCTTATAGTAGGGTTTTGGGGAGCTTCTGTAATTACTGCATACACTGGTTGGGTCGATCCAGAAGGTCCTCTATTCTAGTTCTGATTCAGAGCTCCTACTTGGGGTTGTTGATTCCAATTGATAGGATTCCACTGTTGTTGAGTCACTATTGGAGGAACTGTTTGAGGCCACTGTTGCTGTGGTTGAACCATCATTTGAGGCAGTGTCGTCTGCGGTGACCATAGTGGATTAGTTGCATTATATTGCAGCACTGTTTGCATCTGGGGATAGGGGTAGGGAACTATCCCTGGAACTGCATTTGGTGGGTATACCATTCCTCGCATGGAAGAAGGTAAGACTCCTCTTCCTAGAGTCATTGACAGCCTTGCTTCAACTTCGTCATACAATCTTGCACCTTCCACTATAGCTTGTAGATTGACTGGTCTTCTCAACTCCGCGAACTTGTAAACTTCTGGTTGTAGGCCTCTAAGGAACACTCATTTCTGGATGCCTTCATCCAAATGATGGTAGTCCATTGCTTCAGGATGGATTCCATTTGCGAAACATAAGCTTCTACTCTTTCTCCAGAGGAGTTACTTAGGTTCATGAACTCCTCTCGCATCCGCTCTTCAAAACCTTCACGCCTGAATTTAATGAGGAAGGCCAACTTTAGGTCGTCCCATGTGCCAAAAGTTGCTGCTGCTTGTCTCTCATACCACTGAAACACCGCGCCCTTGAAAGTGGTAGGGAATATTGCTAACCAATGCTCAAGAGTTCTGGCGTTGTTAGCCACACATGCTACCATAAATTCTGCTACATGAAGATCAGGGTCTTCATTGTACTCTCCCTTAAAAACTGGCAATGGGACTACATTTGTTGGCCTGTCATCAATATTTCCAAGACGAATCTGACTAGGAAGGGGACCTTGAGTCGCCATGGGGACTTCTGTAAAGAGTGCTTTTAGGGCGTCAAAGGAGGCTTTTGCTGCGAGCTCGTTCTCAGCTTTGATTTTTGCCTTCTCTTTTATCACGTACCTCTGGACTCATTCTAACGCTTGCCTCTTTATTGCATCATTCATCAGGGGGTTGGCTCCAACCAGTTGGTCTGTACTCAACAGAATAGTATCATAGGGGGCTTCAGTCTCTAGAGGATTCTCTGGCCAACATCTCCTCTACTTCCTTCTTTTCAACATCTCTGAATTTGTCTTTCAAACTACTACAGAGAGGAAGATATTCCATTTTGAAAGTATCAAAACTCATTCTTCTTAGGATTGTTGTTGTGTCCTTATAATAATGCCAGCTTCTGAGGGTTTCAACAGTGTAAGTTGTGAAAAACACTCTGTCTACCAACTTCTAATGGGTTGCTAATTGAACAAACAGAAGATTATCGGTGCACCAAGCATCCCATGTATCTTGCTGTTGAGCATCCACGAACAAATTCCAACTCTTTTCCTTCTTGTCTTCATGAACCTCCATAGACCACGACTCCTGAAGCTTCTTCACGATCTCCCACTTGATGATTTCTGGAAACTTCTCAATGAATGTCAAATCTTCCATGGGTGGTCATTCTCTCTGTTTCTGCTCTTCAATTTGTTCCCAAACAGTTTGCCACCAAGATGCAAGTTTCTGCTGCTTCAAGAGGAAGAGGAAATAGTCCACCACATAGAGCATGCATCATGATGGTAATATGTTTCCGCCATTGTAGGATGAAGTTCTTGTGAAAAGTGGCTTTGATAATAAGAATCTCTAACTCTTCGGTGGAAGAAATAACTTTGCAAGCATCCATTGAATATTTCTCTCCTTGGCAATGCCATTTCCTTCATTTTCAGCCTCTTCTAATGCTTGTTGATGACAAGTTTCCCCGACTGCGCACCAAAAACATGGAGCCCCAAGAGGAACACCAAGGAAAAGGGGATTCTACTACAAGAAAATCTATCTTGTAACATCAACAAGCTTTTATTTCGTTCTTTTGATGACCAAAACAAAGAAAATATCATATCTTCATGCAGCATCATAGTAGATATCTCCCACGGATTTAATAGAATCAACCATAATATTCAACATCTTCATAGAATCCACCAATATAACAAACAACATAGAATAATACACCATCTTTGAATGGAAATCAATCACATAGTATTCATCTTCAATGTCTTTATAATTCTCTCTCTCAATCTCTCATATATAGTTACACTGTTTTAATAGAATTAACTATCCCTGGCTCTCTCTCTCTCTCTCTCTCTCTCTCTCTCTCTCTCTCTCTCTCTCTCTCTCTCTCTCTCTCTCTCTCTCTCTCTCTCTCTCTCTCTCTCTCTCTCTCTCTCTCTCTCTCTCTCTCTCTCTCTCTCTCTCTCTATCAATAGTACATAATCTCCTCACTACAATAATCTCATAATAACTCTCAATAATCCTTCTTAGATCATGGATGCACCTCCCAAGAGGTATGTCTGATATGAAGAGTCACCAGAGCCACTACAGTGTCTTTTCACAGCTCACTACTGTCACTGTCACTTCAGTCTTCAGCAGCTACTTCTTCCATTTTTTTTAGCTCTTTTGAACTTAGATTCATCCTTTCCAAAAGTTAGAAAACTTTCCCAAAGTCACACATACATTCTACAAAACACTTACAGAAGATCTACAGAACAGTACAGTACATTACCAGAACAACTACAGTATAGTTATAGAGCAGAGACAGAGGCTCTACAGAAGGTCTACAGAGGGTTAGAGAAGGTCATCAGAACCTCGTAAGTGTGGATACACCTAGATAGATTAGCAGCTCTCTTACAAAAGTTGAGGTTTAGGGATGGTGATGCCAATACATTTAAAGAGACAGTCACTAAATTTCATAAGTCCATGGTAGAGGCATAGACTACAAATAGCATAACACACTACATGGTCAGTATTGCCACCATTACAAAAAAAAAAATCATCATCTCGAATTAGTTTGTGCTTCTAATCTATCTTCTTATGCAGCATATACTTGAAGCACATGGTCCACACTTTGCAGATCAAGGAAGTTTGGTAGTATGGTCAACTCAAGGCATGGAACGAGCTCATTGGCAAGATCACTGTGCTTTTCAAAAGGCAACTGATCATGGAGGTGGCATCAATGATTCCAATTCTATGAGAAAATTATTACAATGGTAGTATAGGAGATTAGAGATATGATATGAGGAAAAAGAAAAGAAGTCCAAAACCTCACAAGCAGAATTTATAAGTAGGGCAATATATGAAGTGAGAAAAGCAAGATATGAAAACAGCACATCTAGACAACACCACACAGAATGGTTGGCAACCTAAGAGAGAGGATGGCAAGAAATGGAGACCTAGATAAAGATACTACTTTTGATGTATTTAGAGTCCACGAGAGATCATAGGTACTAAGGATATGACACATCAATACTCCTACCTTTAACATGAGATGTCTTGTATTTTTTAAAAAAAATTCGGAGGTTTGTCACTATGTTTTTCAAAGTTGATTTCGAACTATGTTTTTTAATTATGAAAAGTCAATTTTGAAATCCTAAGACAAAGATATGAAAATTCCAAACCTTGGAACATTCACTGGTCTAGACAGAGAGGGGCATGAGGGGGTGGTAGGAGAGAGAGAGAGAGGCAGGGATGGGGTGGGGTGGAGAAATGAAATGAAATGATAATTTTAAATTTCATTTATACCACAGTAAGTTTAAAAGTTTCGTACTTAAGTCAAGTCTCTCCTTTCATTTTTTTCCATTACTCTTCACTCTACCCTCCACCTTTCTATCCTTCATCATCACAACCATGGCATCTTCCAAGCTTCCTATCAAGAAGGTGCCTGCAAGAGCAAAAGCAACACTCTTCTGAATCTAGTGAGTGTACTATGAGTGACAAAGGTCCCTTGGTGGCCCACAATGATGGCCCTACTGCAACTAATAATGGTGATGCTACAGTGTCCAACAATGGTGGCCCTAGTGTGGTCAATAATGATGATTCGCCATTGTCAAGAAATAGTGGTCCACATGCTCCTATTGCTCCACCTCCCATTGCTGCTCCAACTGGTAATACACGTCCTCCAACACATAAGAAGCAAAGATGGAGACCAGGCAGAGCTACGCTACGTATGATAAGGAAATTTCCGAAGAGTGTCAACTTGATTATTCCTAAGGCACCATTCTCTAGGTTAGTGCAAGAAATACTCCAAGAACTACAGTTAGGGCATCATCATAAGTTCTTTTCAAGGAACCAGGTAAGAAATGTGGGGCGATGGTCAAAAGCCAAGCCTTGCTTGCTCTCCAAGAAGCAACTGAAAGTTACTTTATTGATCTAATGAGTGATTGTCAACTTTTAGCCATTCATATTCAACGTATCACTATTAAGCCCATAAATATGGATCTTGTTTGTGGGGCGATGGTCAAAAGCCAAGCCTTGCTTGCTCTCCAAGAAGCCACTGAAAGTTACTTAATTGATCTAATGAGTGATTGTCAACTTTTAGCCATTCATATTCGACATTTCACTATTAAGCCCATAAATATGGTTCTTGTTCGTAGGATCCGCAACAACAAGGATGCATTTAATCTTAATGTTAACGATATGCTTTGAGAAGCTATCTTGTAATTGGGTCTATGTTTTTAGCTTAGGTTAGGTTGTAGATTATAAGGAGCCTAGTTTTGGGTTATCTTTCAAGTAGACCTTCAAGTATTTGATAGCAGTGACCTGCAAAAATGGAGCTAAATTTTGCCTAGCTCTAGTTGTACCTAGTACAATGTGTTATCTACCGTGTATTTCATGGTTTTGTAATGCCAAATCCGATATTTGATATTCTATTTTCCATGATTTGCATTATGCGTATTTTCAAATTTCTAATTTTTAAAGTAGTTTCGTTGAGGATAAATTCAATGTGCAATCACGCCCACATCAATGATCAATTGTACATGGGCCGATGCACTATATCTTTACTATATTTAGCGGTTTGGCAACACCATATCCGATATGCGATATTCCATTTAACCCATGACTTATTTTTTGTGAATTTTTAAGTTTCCAATATTTCATGTACTTTGGTTGACAATACATTTAATATACAGTTGTGCACACTCGGTGGTGAGTTTTTCTGTTATCTAGTAAAGTATAATCTAGTTAATGCATTTTCAAAAAATGATTGAACTGTCAATTTTATAAATCAAAATTTGGTGAAACTTCACCCGCATGTCAGGCATCATAAAAACTCATGGATATTAAAAAATTGTCCCCATCAAAAGCCTGTGGGACATTTGTCCGAAGGCTCGCATCTGGGACCCTGAATTTGGGGATTTAGGACCCTAGATGCTAGCCTCCGAACAGGTGTCCTAGAGACTTCTGATGAGGCCCTTTTTTTTTGTAGTTGATGTGTCACAGAGGAGTCCATAGGTAAAATTTCACATCAATTGGATCACTGGGCATATTTCCAAAGCTTGGATACATGAATTCAAGTTTAAGAGTTTTTGAAAAGTTTCGCTATCAGTTTAAATTTTTATCTCATTTTACACATTTCACTTTTGAGTTTTGAGTTTTCTCTCCTAGAAGACATGCCACGCACCAAGCAAGCGGCCTAGAGACATCCCCCTAGAAATCCCATGGACAGGCCACCTCCCCTAGCTCTACCACCACCACCATGCCAACATCGCAAGCGTCAATGGAGGCTAGGCACATTGACTCTTTGTGAGATCCACCATTACCAGAAGACCACACACCTCTTGATACTAAAGGCTCCATTTTAGAAGCTAGTGCGGGAGATTATGAACGGCATATTGATTAAGAACAGCATGAGGCACTTCCTAGATGGATCACGCTTGTAGCAACCTAATTGCTAGATTGCCCAAGCCCTCCTTGCACTACAGCAAGCTGCTGGAGCTTACCTCATTGACTTATTCGGAGACTCGGTCTATGCAGCAGTGCATGCAACAAGAGTCACCGTTACCGATAGAGATTTGCAGATAGTGAGGTT